>NC_091285.1:269388987-269571487 GCF_032444005.1 Ranitomeya imitator | reverse complement strand
CGCCACTACTCGAGTATGGAGGATGGCCACGGCAGCCGTCATGACCTTGGTGAATACCCTGGGAGCGGTGGCGAGGCCGAAGGGCAGAGCAGCAAACTGAAAGTGATCTTCCTGAACTACGAAGCGAAGAAACCTTTGGTGAGAAGGTAAAATAGGAATGTGGAGGGACACGTCCTGGATGTCTATGGACGCCAGGAACTCGCCTTTCTCCATGGAGGCGATGACAGAACGAAGCGATTCCATTCGGAACCGTCGCACCCTGACAAACTTGTTCAGCAGTTTTAGGTCCAGTATGGGCCATACTGTACCGTCCTTCTTTGGAACAATGAACAAGTTTGAATAAAAACCTTGAAACCTTTTGCTTTGAGGATAATAACCCAGTCTTCTTTTAGAGAGCTTATGGCCTGGAAGAACTCTGATGCCTTGGCCCTGGGAGAAGACGGGAAAAAGCGATTTGGTGGAAGAGAGAAAAATCTATCTTGTGTCCGGAGGACACTAGGTCGCGGACCCATTCGTCGTGAACGACCGAGAGCCACGCGTCGCTGAAGGAAAGCAGGCAGCCGCCTCTTCTGAGGGTGTCCTCCGGATACCGCAGGGAGTCATTGTGTGGGAGACCTGCCCGGTCTGGACCTTGACTGCCTAGGCCTGCCTCTCCAAGAGGGGAAGGTTTGTAAGAGGTTTGAGGACCTCTATCCCTACGTTGTACCCGGCCAGGTCTGGAGGATGTGGAAGTAGCAGACCAGTTTGAGTTGAAGCGGAAAAAAAAATAAAATAAAAAAATTATCGGGACCAGGCCTGTTGCTGGTTCCGAAAGGGCCGAAAGGGTCTCTGTTGTGGAAGAAATTTACTCTTTCCTCCAGTGGCGTCGGAAATTAATTGGGTCGAGCTTTTCGCCAAAAAGGCGACCGCCCTGATATGGAAGAGAAGTCAATGACTTTTTGGAAGTCGAATCCGCACGCCAGTCCCTGAGCCATAAGGATCTCCGGATGGTGATGGCGTTTGCTGCTTGAGAAGCACAGTTAGCAGCATCCAGGGACGCGGTAACTACAAAATCTCCGGGGGGCGTGGCCTAGCGAGGAATGTGAGCGGACGTGCGGCTGATCTCTCTCCCCGCACCGCTCTGAAAAGTGGCCTTTGAAGGCGCCGCCGAACGCCAAAAACCGGCCAGAGAGGTCCCGCAAGTACCCGGCGAGGGGGAGAAAGCACCGCTGTTAACGAGCGGTGAGAAGCGGAGATGCCGCGCCGCAAGCAGGTGGCGCCAGCAGCCGGCGCGAAAATTCAAGATGGCGCCGTGGCTGAGGAGGAGGCGGCCAGAGCCAGCGTTTCATACCGCCGGAGGCTGGAGGTAATAGCCCGGCTGGAGCGCTTTGCCCGTACGGAGGAGGGGGGAGCCCTGCTGTTGGGTCCAGAAGGACTTGATGAGGTGGAAGCCCTGATGAGGCAGAAAGGTGGAGGGGAAGTCAGGGCCAGTGAAGTGGAGGTGCAGCGTTCCCCAGGGAGGGCGCAGGGAGTGCACAGTGCAGAAAATGTGACACCTGCTGATAGCCCTGTGCAGACCAATGATTCTAATGAAGTGCAGCAGCCAAGTACGGGGGAACCAACACTGCAGGACATTTTCTCTGTCGTTATACACTGCAAATCTGCTTTGGCTGCGCTGAACCTAAGGGTGGATGATCTCACAGTTGAAATGAAGTCCCTTAATTCTGCTATGCGCAAAGTGGAAAAAAGAGTGGAGGTGGTGGAGGAGCGTGTGGGCAGTGTGGAGGACCAGACAAACGAACTGTTAAAAAGAGAAAAGAAATATATTCAACGAATCGCAGAGTTAGAATTTAAGACAGATGATTTGGAAAATCGATCCCGGAGAAACAATTTAAGAATAATCGGGGTGCCGGAGAAGGTGGAGGGAAACAACCCCACTGAATATATTGAGGCATGGCTTAAGAACTCGGTGGGAGGAGCAGACCTTACCAACCATTTCTCGGTGGAGAGGGCTCATCGGGTCCCCACTCGTCCTCTGCCGCCTGGATCTGCCCCTCGAGCTATATTGGCAAAAATTTTGGACTACCGGGATCGGGAAACTCTACTGAGGAAGGCTAGGCTGAGTGATGGCCTGAGCATAAACGGAAGTCGGATCTCCATTTATCCGGATTACTCGGCATCGGTGCAGAAACTTAGAATGAAGTTTGGTGAAGTCAAGCGACGGCTCCGTGAACTGGACCTAAAATACTCAATGCTCTACCCAGCCAAGCTCAGGGTGGTGGCGATGGATCGTGTTCAATTTTTTCAAAATCCGGAGGAGGCGACGCAATGGCTGGACACCAATGCCAAGAAAATTGGCGCTGATCGGAACCGTTGAGACTGATTCTGAAGATCCATAACTCTACTGGATCTGCCTCTCTTTGGGGGAGGGGCTCTGTTTGAATGTTACTGTTGAAGTTGGCCTAATTATACCTAACGATTACAGTATTGTGTTCGGCGGCGCAATGAATAGTTCATATTGATCGCGGTGGGTGGGGGAGAGATGGACGGTAAAGGAACTAGCTCTAGGGTATATCAAGTGCCCTCAATTCTCATATAGAGAAAGAAAGTTCGGAGTATCTGAGTTATTTTGAATTCCAGATGGGGAAGGTTGGTTTAGTTGTTGGGGTGGGGGGTGGGAAGGGGGGGGGAGGAGGGCATTGGTGGAGACCTGGGAGAGGTGACTCTCATCTTATATCTTTCTTTAAGGAAATGGGAGGGAATGTTAATATTATAAGTTGGAATGTTAGGGGGCTAGCAGATGCCACTAAGCGGGCGGCAATATTCCAGTACCTATTGAAACAGAGGCCCTCGGTGATATGCCTGCAAGAAACTCATTTAGTTGAGGAAAAAGTTGATATGTTACAGAAAAAATGGGTGCGCAGGGCATATCACTCGACGTTCTCTAATTATGCAAGGGGGGTGTCTGTTTTGGTCCATACAAGTACTCCATTTGAGGAAATTGAAGTAAAAATTGATAAGGATGGTCAGTATGTTTTTTTAGTGTGTAAAATTTTTAACCGCTTGATTTGCATTGTTTCACTATATATACCCCCGCCGTATTCTGGCAAGAAAATTCAAGAGATTTTGGAGCATATGAGAGGGTGGGTCGGGGTTCCCTTTTTGGTGGTGGGAGATGTGAACAACATTGCTGATGACCATTGGGATAAGAGTAATCACGCTCCGCTACGCGGGGATGGGAATGGCACCCCTTTCGGGAACTATCTTAGAGAAATAGGCTGGATTGACTTATGGCGGGTTCGCAATTTTAGCACATATTCTTATTCTTGCTACTCGACCACGTACGGTTCTATGTCTCGAATCGATGTCGCCTTGGGTAATGATGGGATGAACGAATTACTAAGTGGGGTGGAATATAATCCTAGGATTCTATCAGATCATAGTCCGGTGCGGGTCTCATTAAAGCTATCAGAACAGGTTGGGTCACGGAAGATGGGATGGAAGGTTCACCCCTCCTGGCTACAACTCCTGGACATGGAAAGTGTGGGGGCTGAGATAGAGGAGTTCTTTAAGATCAATGAGGGTAGTGCAGAATGCCATGTAGTATGGGACACTATGAAGGCGTATTTGAGGGGTATTTTGTTTCGGGACATATCACGACACAAGACTAGGACTAGAACACAGGATCAAGCTGTCCTGGAGGAACTGAAGGAAGCTGAGGCGGCATTGGGGGCCCATTGCTCTAGGGAGTCTCAGAGTCGGATGAGGAAGGCTCAACAGGAGGTCAATCAATTGTATCTGAGAAAGGCGGAGAGATTGCGGGCTTTTCAAAGAGCATCTTTCTATTCGGAGGGGGAAAAGGTGGGGCATTTACTGTCGGTAGTGGCATCCGCACAAAGGGATTCCTCGCACGTCTACTCCATTAAGAGGGAGGATGGAACATTGGCTACTCGGGGGGAGCAGATTCTGGAAGTGTTTGGGAAATTCTATGATAAACTATATACTTCTAGTGTGGAGAGGGGGGCTGAGGACATGATGGGTTACTTGGAGGGGATTGACCTGCCTAGGTTGAGCAGAGAAGAATGTGAGGAGTTGGAGGAGCCGATTGGGGAGGAAGAATTGGGAGCTGCTTTGGCGGGGGTTGCTGGGGGTAAGGCTCCGGGGGCGGACGGTATTCCAGCCGAGGTGTACAAGGTACTGAAAGAAACATTGTTGGCCAGATTGTCGGAGGTGTATAATAGTTCACTGGAAAGAGGGGAGCTACCTTCATCAATGAGAGAGGCTATTGTGGTCGTTATACCTAAGGCCGATAAGGACCCACAACTACCAGAATCCTATAGACCAATCTCACTTTTGACGGCCGACATCAAGATTCTGGCAAAAGCTCTGGCAAATAGGTTATCCAGGGTGATTGACAGACTGGTTCACCCAGATCAGTCAGGCTTTATGCCCAACAAATCAACGGCACTCAATCTGAGAAGGTTATTTTTAAATTTGCAAATCCCCTCTGACAATGTCGGAAGACGGGTTGTGGTATCCTTAGACGCCCATAAGGCTTTTGATTGCGTGGAGTGGAGCTATTTGTGGTCAGTACTGGAACGAATGGGGTTTGGACCTAAATTTATTTCATGGGTGCAGCTGTTGTACTCTTCTCCGGTAGCCAAAATTAGAGTGAATAACGCTCTCTCTGAGACCTTTTCATTGTCTAGGGGTACTAGACAGGGCTGCCCTTTGTCCCCGCTGCTCTTTGCGTTGGCGGTGGAACCCCTTGCTGCGAAGATCAGAGGTTCCCGGGAGGTGAGGGGTTTTATATACGGGGAGGCAGAGGAAAAAGTAGCGTTGTACGCTGATGATATTCTGCTATTCTTGGAGGATTCTGAGGAGACCCTGGTTAAGACGGAAGCCATTATTGAGGAATTTGGTAGTTACTCGGGCCTAAGGATCAATTGGGACAAATCGAATATGATGTTGATAGATGGGGATAGCGGGGACGGTGGTGGGGAGGTTTCTTCTACAAGGTTGAAGCTAGTTGATAAATTTAAATACCTGGGGATTCAGATCACTCTCCCTTTGACTAGCTTTGAGGAACTGAATTTGGCACCTCTTCTGCGGAGGATACGTACTAAGGTCCAGGCGTGGAGGAAGTTACATTTATCAGTAATCGGCAGGATAAACTTGATAAAGATGACTGTGATGCCACAACTACTTTATGTGCTGCACAACTCCCCTATATGGATATCGCAGAATAGGTTTCGGAGGATTAGATCTTTGTTTGGGGAATTGATTTGGGGTGGAAAGAGCCCCAGATTTAAACAGGAAACTCTACAGAGACCAAAGACGGAGGGAGGGGTGGCATTGCCTAATCCGTGGTTGTATTTTTTGGCTTCACAGTGCCAGCATTTCAAGGGATGGGGAGATGTGGTAGGTGGGACGCGGGCACCTTGCAGCCTGAGATCACTGATTGGGACGAAGGTGTTGAGTGAGGGTCTGGAGGGGGGACATTTCCGAGAGAAGGGCTCTAAATTCTGTACTATTAGGCTCATCCATAAGGTTTGGGACAAAGTTAAGGGGATTAGAGGTGTGCACGCACTCACTAGATTCTCACCCATTTGGAATAACTGTGTCCTACAGGAGTTTAGACAGATGGAGGGATTTCATAATTGGAGGGAGGCAGGCATCTCTCGGATGGGCCAGATTCTACATCAGGGCAGAATTAGAGATTTTGAGGCATTGCAGGAGGAGTTTTTACTACCGGACTCTGAGTTGTTTCAATACCGCCGTCTTTCACATGCGCATCGGGCACAGTGTAGGAGAGGACCCGTTGAAATACAGGTGGACCTAATGCTAGATTTTATCCTTGTAGGGGGTGGCACGAAGGGGGTGATCTCGGGAATATACGAATTCCTTTTGTTCTCTTTCTTGGAGGAACACCCTATTAGAGCAAGGGCGAAATGGGAGGCGGACCTTGGGGCAATTGATAATGATCATTGGGAATCAATACTGGACTATGTGCCCAAAATATCAATGAGCGAGCCTGGGAGGCTATCACAATTATTTGTTATTCATAGGGCATATAGAACTCCGGATATGTTATTCAAAGCCGGATTGAGATCTAGTTCAGAATGCCCCAGATGCTCGCAGTCCGATGCGGGCATCCTTCATATGTTATGGCAGTGCCCCAGGTTGTCCTCCTTCTGGGTGGTGGTGCTGAATAAAGTGGGACTGGCATATGGTTGCACTGTGCCGCGTGATCCCCTGGTATGTGTTTTGGGCTATGTTGAGGAGATCATAACTGATAAAATGTATAAAGTGGTTATTGCCAGACTGTTATTTATCGCGCGAAAGTTGATTGCCAAATTCTGGATTAGAGAAGAGCCACCAACAAGAAGAGACTTTATGAAGCAAGTGGACCATATCATTGCTTTGGAGAGGAGTATCTACGTTAGGAGGAGCAAGGCGGACCTCTTTGACAGGCTGTGGAACCCGTGGCTTGAATCAATGTGATTTAAAAGACCTTGTGCTCCATTGGGAGGTTTATTGACAAATCATCTTCCTTTTCTTGTACTTTTATATATGACAAAGTAGGGGGGGGGGTCGACTCTTGACAGGTCTCTAGAGGGGGGGGAAGGGGGGTGGGAGTTTGGTTTGGGACTAAATATGTTTTCCTTTTTTTTAAAAAAAAACAAGTATTGTACACTGGTATATTGCTGATAACAAAGTATTCCTTTTATTGTTTATGTGCAATATTTATGGTTTAATTAAAAATATCTGATTTAAAAAAAAAAAACTACAAAATCTCCCGCTCTGGCTATCTGAGTAGCGAGGTCTGCCATCTCGGGGGGGGAGGGGGGGGGTTGGGGAATCGGTATCCAGCACCGCTGCGGACAATACCTCAGCCCAGTGGGTCATAGCCTTAGCCACCCACGTAGCAACAAAGATGGGAAGAGTGCGGCTGCTGAGGCTTCAAAGGCTGAACGTGCCATATTGTCGATCTGACGATCGGTTGGATTTTTAATAGAGGCACCCTCCAAAGAGGATAAAATAGATTTAGTAGCCAGGCGTGATATCGGAGGATCTACCGGGGGAGATTGAGACCAATCTTTTCTTAGATCCTGAGCAAAGGGCTATCTTGATTCCATGGGCTTCTGCCCTGTGAATCGTTTATCTGGACGGATCCTGTGAGATTCAACAATTTCCAGAAATTCTGGATGAGTAGCGAATACCTTGTGAGCTCGCTTGGTCCTCTTAAAGGACAGGGCATGATCTGTTTTAGATAAAAGGTTCCTCCTCAAGTTTCAAAGCCTTATTCACTGACTCAGTGTCGAGAGTCTTCTGATCGTGATGAAATTCCTGATCTAGGGACGGGTCAGAATTGTCCTCTGAAACAGGTGCCCTGCTAGCCCCAATGGAAGGGGAGCGAGAAATGGAGCTCTCAGAACCAGAATCCCGGTGATGGTCTGGGGATATGGCATGAGTCCTTTTTCTGGAAGGGCGAGAGCCCCTTGGCAAGGTACGACCCCTAGAGTACGAGGGGTTTTGAGGATCGGAAGTGTCGTCCGTAAGAGTGCCCTGGTTAGAAGAGGGGTCTCGGAACGATTCTCTTTTGCCAGGGATGCCATAGACCGGGTAAGGGAGGTAGCCCACTCAGGGGAACCAGACTCACTAGGTTCAATGTCATTAACAGGTGGTTCCTGAATAGTCGCCGGTTCACAAGCTGTGCACAATGCAGTATTATGACCCCGGGGTAATGAGACCTTACAAGAGGTATATGCAGCAAAAAATACCGTGTGGGTTTTCCCAGACTTTTTGTGAGACCTTGATTGAGACATAGTAACCTTGAGGAGAGTGCTTACTAGCAGGGGAAGGGTTAAGCTATGTATCTGCAGCTTACCCAGGTCCTGTGTCTTGAGTCCCCAGGGGAAGTCCGCAATGTATGTGAAGGCTGTATGTCGGTTGAGACCCCAGATCCAGAGATTAGGAAGGCTGGAGCAACGCAACAGGACCAGCGCTGGGTGTCCCAAGATGGTCGCCTAGATCTGTGAGAGCGCTTCTCATGGAACGACAAGCGCTGGAAAAGATGGGCGGCGGTAATTGCTGGAGGGCTTGGCCAAGGACTCCGGTCTGTTTGAGGAGATAAGCCGAGGACTAAATTTAAAAAACTTGCGGTTTGGGCCTGCGGCGCCGTGACCGCTATTAGTGCCATCCTGAGGTGCGCTTGTTCATCAAAAATGGGCGCTGCTGACCACCCACGGACCCGGGCTTTAGCCCTTTAGAGGTGCGGACCTTCCATACCCTGGGGACCAGGACCCCCCCAGCGCCTCGGCCCCCGCAGTGTACTCACGGTAGATGCGGTGGGCCGGTGCTCAATCCGTCGCCCTAGTCAGGGAGGGGGTGGAGAGCTTCTGCCGCCTTGCGTCCTCCACTATGTCAGTGGTGATGCAGAGGGGGGCTGCACGGACGCCATACACATTTATGTCCGGCTATGCACCTGGCTCCAGGAGAGGTAGATGGAGGGCTACTCCATGTGGTCGCCTGCTATGGAGGGGGGAGATCGGAATGCGAAGGAACCGTCGCCCGTAAGGTGAGCTCAGGGCTGGCATCCAGCGTTGCAGGAAAGGATACGGGAGGGACGCTCCACGTACTTGCCTGTTAATGGTTCGGGGAGATCGGAACCTAGAAAGGGTCCGTCGCCACCATTCACTCCGTTAAGGAAAAAATAGAATAAAAAACAAAAATTTAAATAAAAACGGTGGGGTCTGAAACAGTCCCAAGTGCCTCCTACAGACACTAAGCAAGAACTGGTTCACTTAGAGCCAGCAGGAGGGTGTATACTGCAGGGGAGGAGCTATTCTTTGCGTTAACTTAGTGTCTTCCTAGTGGCAGCAGCATAACACCCATGGTCCTGTGTCTCCCAATGAGGCGTAGGAGAAATAGCAAACGTGATTGTAAAAAACAAAACCCATATACAGATTAAAGAATTAATCCTTTAAATTTGCTTCAGTTTATATGCCCCTGGCCACATCTAATATATAATTGCCTAGAATACTACTTCCTGCAATTTGTGCCAACTTCCTGTCCGGAGCTAATGTCCGGAGCTAATGTCCGGAGCTAATGTCCGGAGATAAGTGACGTCAACAGTGTCCAGTGTCTGATTGGTTGCCGCCTGCTGCGAGCGACCAATCAGAAACGTGCCGTACTGTGACACACTCCGCCCGCCATTTTGGTGTGATTTTTGAATTTTTACCTCACAGCAAGTTTCTACTGCGTGGAGGCGGGCCCAGTGACGTTGCTCTTCAAGCTCCTGCCGAATTTCGTCAAAAAAATGATAATACCATTTACCAAAACTATATATATTTAGTTGTGAAGTGGTTCAGTGACATTTTCACACCAATTTTGAACTTTTGTTTGGTGTTTTCTCCATATACTGCCTATTATTTTTGTTCTTTCTTACTATTATTTATTAATTGTATTATTCTTACATTTGAATAAATAAAGTATATATGGATTCTAGACTCCCAATTCTTTAGAATCGGGCTGCCATCTAGTGGTATATAATTACACCATTATCCCACTGACACTGGAATGGTGGGGTTCTGCATTCTATTTGCTGCTACAAACTCGGCATTTTTCTTTCCACCCTTGTTTTTCAGCTGCATAGCAGTCAGACAATCCTACAGAGAACAGGATCTATATAATATTTATGTCATTACAACCATTTCCTACCCACATTACTAATAATGGAAACTCCCAAACATATTGGTCACCGGTACTTTCTGGTGCCTTACCTCTGTTTCATGTTTCTGGACTCTGCCTCCGTCACCTTCAGATCCTTGACAAGTCTTTTATTGCCATCTCCGTCCAGGTCAGAATGTGTTGGAGATGAACCCGCTTTTGACTGATCAGTTTTCAAGAGTTTCTGCTTTTCTCGGCTGAACAAAAAAAAACGCAGATACATCAAATGTTTAATAACTAATGGATCAGCTGGAAGGGACAACACCTCTGACCGCCACTTACCTGGCAATCTCTTCTCGGAGCAGACGATATTCTATTTTCTTGTCATCAGGCAAAGCCTCCGGGGTCCTCATTGGGTCATTTTCCTTTTCAGACTTAGAAGGTGCTTTTGGCTTGGATGCCTAGATATACACAGGAAAACCATCACAAAAACATACTATTGTTCTATTCTGGCAATGTGGAATAGCAGAAAGGATGGTGTCTAAGAAATGAACCAAGACATGCTCCAGGATGCTAGACTGGAAAGCATGAATTGAGGGATGACATCTTATCCTCTTCTTTAATAGACTGCCTCAATAATGGGGCTTGACATTCCACTAAAGTCCATGAAGAAACAGTGACAGACTGTGGTCCATCAAGACAAGCAACAAGGATTTATTATGGAGCAGTTTGTCTATGTTAAATGAATGGTTCTTCAGAAGGTTTGACAATTAAAGTGTCTCTCTAGTTTTGTAAAATCAAATTCCTCCAGCTGCAGTTTGTTTTGAAAAACAAACAAATGGCGCTTTAGTCACCCTTCCCAGGTCTGGCGCTGAATTTCTGCCTTTGCTGCGGTTGTTGGTTACTGTCTGCAGCACTGACGTAATTTCAACGGCGCCTCAGCCAACCGGTAAGCTTAGCAGCTCGTCAGCACAGGCAGAGCCGATGAGCATAGCTACTGGCTGCAATACTACCCCTATGAAGCAGAGTTGCAGTAATGCAAGGACCTTTCCATCAAGAGACTGGTCACATGACTAGAAAGGTCCTTGTACTAATTGTGAAGAAGCCCCCTCAGCTGCTCAGCTCGTGCAGTCTCCATTCAGGTCCCAATCAGTAACTGCAAAATGTGTGTGTGTGTGTGTGTGTGTGTGTGTGTGTGTGTGTGTGTGTGTGTGTGTGTGTGTAAGTGCAAGCCACAGTAATGTATAGTGACTACAAAAAGTGGTAGTGTGTGTAATGGCAAGCTGCAGCGATGTATAGTGTGCGACTACAAGAAGTGTGTGCGTGTGTAGTGATAATGTATAGAGTCTGTTAATATTCCCATGTATGTCACCTGTTATATATAAAAACATTTGTGATTATCTCTTACCTCAGCAGTTCTTCTGGCTTCTTTGATCATTGACTCGAGTCCTCCAAATACCCCAAGTCCAGGACTGACTGGCTCCATGTCAGACTCACTGTCATCAGACGCATTCAGAGTAACCACTACGGATTTGTGCTTTGGAAGCTTTTGAGACAAAATACAAAAGTAGGCATTAGTCATACCGGTAGCTGGTTTTCCAGGAGTCCATCATGACATCACTATCAGGAGGTCATCCTTCAAATCCTTGACAAGGACAGGAACACATAAGAGGTTAAAAGGCCCCTACCTCCATCATCCAGTGATTTTCCAAGTACTACACCAGGACGCAACTCTTTTGTAGAGTTTCCTTCTATATACGTAACCTTCACATAGCACACATGAAATTTAAGGCATGGAATGTAATGGGTGCTGCCAATATGGACTGGAAAACCAATTACCAGTAGGACTAATGCCTACTTTCCTGGACACCCTTCCTGACACCATCAAGAGAATACCAGAGGTTATATTTAGGGAGGACAACTGCTTTCCTTCCAAAGGCCATCTTTTGGCCTGATAAAATGTCCAGTTTATAATGTCTGCAAAAGGTATTAAGACTTGTCCCTGTTGCAGCTGTGCAGATTTGGTCCACCTATTCCCCTGCTATTTCTGCCCATGATGTTGCAACTGCTCTAGTAGAATGGGCTCTGATGTTGTCTGGAGAAGATTTTCCTTCTGCGAAATTAGTCAGACTGATTACTGACCTAATCCATCTTGCCAAGGTTGCTTTTAAAGGTCTTCTTTCCTTTATTCTTTCCATCAAACTGAACTAACAAGTTGGAATCTCTCCGCCAGCTTTTTGTGGTCTCCAGATACTAGGAGGACTGTTCTGGGATACTTCTGTCCAGGCCTTGTGAAAGGATTGGATTCTTCCTCCCACTCCCTTGGTGTCAGTCTCCCTGTATTAGTAACCCCTCAAACATCTCATGTATAGAGGGGGATTGATGGGTCTCTCCTCCACTCCTCACAGCCTGTAGAAGTGCATCTGTGTCTTCTCAAGAGAAAAGATATTTATTTCTCCCTTCTGGTAAGCTTGGGATTAAACCTTCACCTTCCTCCTGTTCAGGGTCAGTATGACAATTCCTCCTCCTCTGAACTTGACTCCATGTCCCACCGTGTCCTTTTTTTGTCTAGGTGTTGTCTGGCAGGAATGAGGGGAAACTAACTCCATAACGGAATTTTGGACCTCTTCTCTTATTATGGCCCTCATATCGGTCATGAAGGAGGAATGTGACTCCATTACCATTTTGGCAGTACATTCTGGGGATAATTGTTTCCCATATTTGAAAGGGAATTTCGTGTGGCATATTGCACATTTTCTACCCTTGTTCATGGATACCGAAGGGGCCATAGACATTTTAGGAGTATCCTTATCCTAAAGGTATAATATTGATGTCAGATGGAACAAGCCCTCAAAAGTATATGAAAAATTTCCCATATCACTCTTATAACAGGGATTCAGTCGGGGTATCAAAGCTGTGGTTTGTCCTTGCATAGTTGGCTGTCTAAATGCACTGGCAACTTCAGCTCCCCTCTGGTAGTACACTAAATAGTACCATCTCGCCAGTCTTCAATCTGAATCATCAAAAGGCCCTTCTCCTTTAATTAGGACTTGGAGCTCTCCCCCCCCCCCCCCCCTTTTAAATCCCGAAAATGCGGTCCACGCTGGAACGCCATGCCAGGTACTAGAGATCTGCTCGTTATGCCCTCTGTAAATGGTAATGATCTGCATGCTGGTGTCTTCGGAGCACACTTCAGCGGCGCACAGGCAGCGTGAACCGAGAGTCCGCCCTGAGGGGGAAGCAGCTCAATCCAGGAGCCTCAGCACTACTGGCCAGGCTGTGGGACCCCTTGTTCGGCAGGGTGTCAACCTCTGGACACTACTGCAGGAGGAAGAAGAGAGACGAGAGGACCCTCCAAGATCTTCCTGCGCCCGGCACTAAGGAGCTCCTGCTCAACTGAAAGGTAAAATCCTTTGCTCCCACAAGCATACCTCCTATGCATCTGTCCCTAATAAAAACAGTAAAAACACTGGTGAGTGGCCTTTTAACCTCTTGCGTGTCCCTGTGCACAAGGTAGGTCCTGGAAAAGATTATAAGGTATGAATCACAATGCTGGGTGCTATTTAACCCCTTCACGACACAGCCCTTTTTTGTTGTTGCATTTTTTGTTTTTCACTCCCCTTTTTCCCAGAGCCATAACTTTTATTTTTCTATCAATTTGGTTATATGAGGGCTTGGTTTTTGCGGGACGAGTTGTCCTTTTGAATGACACCATTGCAAAAAAAGTGCAATTCCACAACTGTTTTTTGGATTTTGTTTTAACCATGTTCACCAAATGCTAAAACTGATCTGCCATTATGATTCTCCAGGTCATTACAAGTTCGTAGACACTAAATATGTGTAGGTTGTTTTTTTATTTAAATGATGAAAAAAATCCAAAGTTTAAAGAAAAAACAAATAGCGTCATATACCGATACCCATAGTGTCTCCATTTTTCGTGACCTCAGGTTGGGTGAGGGCTTATTGTTTGCGTGCTGAGCTGACGTTCTCAATGACGTCATTTCGGTGCAGATATGATCTTTTGATCGCCAGTTATTGCATTTTAATGCAATGTTGTGGCAACTAAAAAAAACACAATTCTGGCATTTTGACTTTTTCCGCTACACCGTTTACTGATGGGATTAATTATTTTTCTAGCTTGATAGATTGCCTTGTTCAGAATCACCCAATACCAAATATGTGTATTTTTTTAATTTTATTTTGAATGGGATGAATGAGGGGTGATATGAACGTTTACATATTATATTTATTTTTTTTTACTTTTTGCATGCTTCAATAGTCTCCATGGGAGACTAGAAGCTGCAGTTGTCTGATCGCCTCTACTACATACAGGTAATGATCAAATCGCCTGTATGTAGCAGAAATGCTCACTTGCTATGAGCGCCGACCGCTGGGCGCATGTCGTGAAGGGGTTAAAGAAGCACTCCCATCAAAGTTTTTATCCTCTTATTACATTGCAGTCATCATATTACATATCACTGTGTACTTACAATTGCTCATTGATCGTTGGAGTAGGTGTGTGCATACTGTATAGATTATAGGTGATCGGTGGAGTACATGTATGCATACTGTAGATTATAGGTGATCGGTGGAGTACATGTATGCATACTGTAGATTATAGGTGATCGGTGGAGTACATGTATGCATACTGTAGATTATAGGTGATCGGTGGAGTACATGTATGCATACTGTAGATTATAGGTGATCGGTGGAGTACATGTATGCATACTGTAATTATAGGTGATCGGTGGAGTACATGTGCGCATACTGTATAGATTATAGGTGATCGGTGGAGTACGTGTGCGCATACTGTACATTATAGGTGATCGGTGGAGTACGTGCGCGCATACTGTAGATTATAGGTGATCGGTCCTCATTCCTCCTGTACCAGTTATGACTTGTATTGTTTAAGATTATTGTACTTGTTTTTATTATGTATACCCCTCCTCACATGTAAAGCGCCATGGAATAAATGGCGCTATAACAATAAATAATAATAATAATAATAATAATAATAATAATAAGTGGAGTAAGTGTGCGCATATTGTATAGATTATAGGTGATCGGTGGAGTAAGTGTGCGCATACTGTACATTATAGGTGATCGGTGGCGTTCGTGCGCGCATACTGTAGATTATAGGTGATCGGTGGAGTATATGTATGCATACTGTAGATTATAGGTAATCTATAGTTCATAGTCACGAGTGCTTGAGAGACCAAGCGCAGCAACAAGGTGGTTTAACACATTAAAAAGCTTCCTTAGGCTACGTTCACATTTGCGTTGTTGGGCGCAGCGTCGGCGACGCATACCGACGCATGTGTCATGCGCCCCCATCTTTAACATGGGGGGCGTATGGACATGCGCCGGTATGCGTTGTACTGCGTTTTGCGACGCATGCGTCATATAGTCGCACAAGACAGGGCGCAGAGGACGCTACTTGTAGCGTTTTCCCTGCGCCGAAATTCCTGATCTGTAGGATCTTATGACAACGCATGCGTCGCAAAACGCTGCATTGTGTACATGCGTTGTTGGTTGCGTCGCATCGCTGCGCCCAACAACGCAAATGTGAACGTAGCCTTAATGCAACACTATTATCGCTTACCCAGTCAACCATCCCCTCTTACCCAAGTACAAGAAATAGCACATACGCAGACTCTTCAGTGCACACGACGGGAAGAAGGCTTGCACATTCAGACGGATGAATAAATCAATATTCTGGCCCTGGTGTTATACTAAATCCATTCGATGTATTGTACAGTGATGAATTCACAAACGGCACTCTCCATTTCAGACTTATTTTAGTGGCAGCCATTGACAAGGCAAGCGGTGAGAGAAGTACCTACCTTTATTACACGCCTGATTGGTCGCAGAACTCTTACTATCTGAGTGGTTGTTCTGCGATGTGTGGCAGAATTCACATTGGAGCATGTCAGAGTAATCCTTGGTACAGGCATGATGTTGATGTGCAGTGGTGAGGAAGGTAGGTTGTTACTGGTCTGTTCCTACAAAGACATTAGCATTAACAAATGTTTAAATAAAGGCATACCACCTATGTAGTGGTTTCCGAGTATACAGCAGTCTGTCCCCTTCAGTGTTTTTCCTTTGGTGTGGGAGATCAGAGAAATGGATGACCCCAATTCTGGTGGGCTACAGCAGAGTTTAGCAAAGCCACCTATTCTAGCGGTAGGGATGGTAACATGAGGTTAAACTGAATTGCTCTCCCTTCTCGTGTGGGGCTACAAGATTATTCTGCCCCTTTATTGCCCCATCCTAAGAGGGAAAATAAAAAGATGTAATTGGCAAGCAGAGAGGTCTGCCTCCTATAGACACCAAGCTAAAACGGATCAGCTCGGCTGCAGGGGGAAGAGCTGGGGTGAGCAGCAAACTCGACTGCTTTCTAGTGTCTACCAGCTATAACCCAAGGTGCTGCATCCCCCAATGGCATTATTTAAGATGGGTCATATATGTATGGATGGAAAAGGTAGAGGTGAACTAGGCAGCCTTTCTGTGAGGGGGAAGTAGTAGTGAAAGGAAAAAAAAATGTATTTCATTTACCATTAATTTTCAAATTTAGCACATGAGCCAATAAATCAACAGATTAGCAATACCTCAGCTTTAGTAGCCCTTTTGTTAGCCAAAGACTTTAGCAGCTCCTCACGCAACATCATTTCTTCTTCCTCCTCTTCATCTGCAAATGGAGGTTTAGGGGGCTGCTCAGGCTCCTCGGGTGGCAGTGGGGGAAGTGGCAGTGGCACCTCTGAAGAACTCTTAGAAATGACGGGGTCATACATTGAGCCCTCACAGCGGGAAGGCTAATAATAAAAACATTTTTACATTATGATATGTGATTTATCGGACCTTGATAGAGCCCTTTCATGTTATCACAGACTTCGCTCAGATATCAGAGAAGCTTACCCAAACTTCTGAAGGGAATTGCTCAGTCATGCATAATACTGATGGCACACACCCCACTGTATTCCCGGGGAGATAAGATCTCGACGGCGAGGCCCCTAAACAAGACACAGAATGGAATAAGCAATGGAGGAATATCACACGGATTTTACATAAATGCCTTAGCCCCAAAGTCGATGAGATGCAATATGCTCACCTAGTATACAGAGCGCCTTACAGGGCTTTCCCACATTACGAAAAGTGGTCCTCAAATGTTGTACATCATATAAAGCAACAAAAGCAGTTAGTAATCACCCTCCCCCGCTGGCTCTCCACTGCTGCAAACAAGGTGACAGCCACAGATCACATCACCACTGCAGACAGTCTCTGCGCTAAGGGCCTTGTACCTTCTACCTCATCCAATCAGCTGAGCTCAGTGATTGGCTGCAGTGGTGATATGAGCTGTTGATGTGATGTCATCACTGTACCTCTGACACCGCAGCAGCAGATGCTGGACCCAACAAGGGAATCCATGTGCCCTCTGCTTTTATTGTTTTATATGACTGGCAAAGTTTTCACTCCACTTTTCTAAAAGTGGACAACATCTAACGAAAAATAATAAATTATAACTCATACAGGGATAAGTTGCTTAAGATAACAAGCAAAGCAAACTGCAAATCCAGGTAGTGGAAGATGAGTGGGAGGGGTTTAGGCGGAATTACAGGGGGTGCTCACTACTGTCTTGCAGCCCAGCACAAGGGATGATGGGAAATGTAGTCAGAAGGGAGGAGAGGATTCTGAAGAAGTGACGACTGTGATAGAGCTGATGCCAGAGGACAGGAAACAAAGCAGAAACCAACATGAAAATGGCAGATAAGGTATATGCAGATCTCTAGGGAGATTATTCTTAGGCATTTATGGCACAAAATAGTAACTGAGTCAGGGTAGTGGACAACCTCTTTAATGCTAAATATTCAAAACTGCCCAGGAAAAAAAAAACACACACACACACACACACATTACCTGGAGAATTTGTTTCACTATCGGTGTCCATTGCAACCTCCTCATAGTTATCATATTGGTATATCCCACCAGAGTTTTCCAAGCCCTGCTTTTCAGCACGTTTTTGGTCTAGATCGAAAGACTGGGAAAAGTAGAATACGTCAAAAGTGGTTCACATAAAAGCTGCGCTGTCAATAGCGGCATGGATGGCATTAGGCTTTCATCTGGCCTGTTCTATTAAAGTAGAATTCTAATAATGGAAGGAAGAACCACCAACTAATAATATTCCTGCAGCTGGAATACACAGTGCTCTTACTGGACTCACCGATGTCAGAGAACCACACATGCTCAGGAAAAACAGATCTCGAACATTACAAGTTTCCGATAGGTCTACAGAAGTAGAGTCTGAAAGCTCAACATTGTAAGACTGCAATTAACTTGTGGTGCATGTGCCCGGTGTAATTCAATACATTCATTTTGTAATGTGGACCTAGCTGGGTTATTAAAGGGGATGGTCCAAGTACCCATGATCTCTGGGACATCCTTACGGATCATCCCATGTGTCCCAAGTTTGAAAGGAGTGTTGTCCTGCCTCCAAATTACAGCTCCATTCAGGGCCTTTAGGACTCTTGGAGATACAGAACTCAAACATCTCTGCATGGAGTGTCAGAGCGCTTGTGTTACAGGCGGCATGGACCACTCTTTTGCAATCGGTGGAGATCCCAGAGACCATACATATCACATATATTCTATCACATATCTTATGGAAAGGGAGTGAATCTTGCTTATGGGCCAACAGCTTTAAACAACTGTTCTGGCCAATATTTTCTGCGGCACTAAGCGACTGTGATTCATCAGTGTACGGCCATAATTACTGTGGGAACATAGTATGGAGCGCACCTTGCTGCGTCTAGTCTTAATATCCCCTACAAGCTTCATAAATCTATTGTACTGCTCTTCTTGATTTGAGAGATCTCTAATCTTGCGGATCTCCTCCTCTCGTTTTCTTCTCTCCTCATCCTCAGCTTGTTTCCCATTCTCTTCCTCCTCCTTCCGCTTTTCTTCAGCTTTCTGTTGTTGCAATTTTTTCCAGGCTTTTGTTTGCTGCCTTCTTCGTGCTTGCTTAGCTGGAAGGAGAAAACACATTCAACATTGCACATCTCAGATACGCCATTAACCCCTGAAGGACGCAATTAAAGGGGTTATCCGGCCCAAATCGATAACTCCAAATGCAGACTTATCGATTTGGACCTGACAACTCCATTAATTTTGTTTTTTCCCTCTCATTCCAAGAATAAGGCCAAGTTCCCACAATGAGTATTTGGTGCTTTTTTTGATGATTAGATAATTTACGATAATGTAATATACCTGTGAAACATCAGGATTGCTATATAGAGTACAAATCAATGTCCAACATGTGGCTGAGCGTCACAGGAGTACCAAGATGGCACAGATGAGGGTCTTCAGCAGCCCCCCACCTGCAATGGCAACCCATCGGTACCCCACTAAGCGGATCATTATGTGACCGGACTGACACCCTCATAGTAGCACAAATTAAATACCTCTATATAAACACAGCTAGCTTCTGAGCCCACTTTGTACACCCCAACCACTACATAATGGATGTATATGTCATGGAGCATAAAGGGGGCTAAAGTGGCTATCCGGAATGACAAAAATAATTAAATAATTCGATAAAATTTAAAAAAGAAAAAAATCTATATATCACCGGTTAAATCTCCTGCTGTCAGTCTGTGCATTTTGTGGACCCAGTCACTGGTCTTACACTGTACATGCTGCCACTAGTGATGAGCGAATATACTCGTTACTCGAGATTTCTCGGGTGTCCTCCAAGTATTTTTTAGTGCTCAGAGTTTTAGTTTTCATCGGGGCAGCTGAATGATTTACAGCTATTAGCCAGCTTGATTACATGTGGGGATTCCCTAGCAACCAGGCAACCCCCACATGTACTAATGCTGGCTAACAGATGTAAATCATTCAGCTGCAGCAATAAAAACTAAATCTTCGATCACTAAAAAATACTCGGAGGACCCCCGAGCGTGCTCGAGAAATCTCAAGTACTGAGTATATTCGCTCATCACTAGCTGCCACCACCACTTACGTCATTCATTGCCACCACCAGTCACGTGGGTACATGGAACAGTATCACTAGAGCCAAGTAAAGACGAGCGGAGAGCATGGAGGAATACCAGATGAGCATAGGTGGCATTGTAATTCTATCACACTGTCTGCTTTTCTCCACATCTTTTGTTAACTCAAAGTATCACATGTTCATCCCATGTTGTGACCACACATCGGACCCAAAAAGTTGGCTAGGTTGTGGGCTTACCTGCATTAGTTGTACTATAAGCTTTACGTGTCAAAACAGAGATTGTATTGCTCTTTTCCTTCTGTGGTTCTGGCTTCACCCCCTCTTTCGGAGGCTCCATCTTGCCCTTTGACAGTTTCTCCTTGCTTTCTTTTAATACCAATTGTTCTTTCTGATGCCATTTTTTACTTGCAGATTGCAAAGCCAAGAGACGTAAATGAAGTTCCGACAACTGCTCTTCCTCTACATCAGGGTTCTGGAATAAAAAAAAAAAAAAAGAGTCACTGTCACAACCTGATCCAAGAGCAGTTACAGAAAGCTAGGCCAAGTCCTGCTCGCAATGTCTTGTTCTGGTTACTGTGACTGACAAGCAGTAGCCATTACACAGTTCTGACACTTATCTAAGCACATATCCCAATTCTAACACAACCAGTCCCCCATAACATCATGTATGGGGCCACACTTGGTATAGACTTTCTACATCTATAGTTAATAATGCACAACCAGTTCCTAAATTAAAGGGTACTGGCCAGTTTGGTAATACCGTGCACTCTGTGGGCAGCATATTATAAAGCTGGCCATTCTGAGCAGAATGATATATATTAGGTAAAACTTATATTTTCTTCATTAGTGTCTCTGCTCATTTTGGGGTTAGCAGTCAAGTAGGCGGTCTTTACTGATTGACAGTAAACATACATCTGATCTATCTATAAGATGGGCGATAAATGTATGACCTCAGGAGGCATAGACAGTGAATGGAGCGGCGCTCACGCATGCACACTACTGCTCCATTCAGAGACTACTTTGGGACCCCAGTTCTAGGGATCAGTGGGGGTCTGATCTTGTGGAAAGGTGATGCATGTATGTAGTGATAAAACTCCTTTATATAAAAAATAATATAGAATCATATATGGGACTGACCGCAACTACATCAGTAGTGTCGATTTCAGAAGGAACGGTCTGCTCCGTCTCATCAGGTTCTGGAAAAGAAAAAAAGCACAGCATTTCTAGACTTTAGGATTTCACAGCAATGTAGTTCCTGTAATAAACGGCTGCATTTCTCATAATGTTTATTAACTGTTCGCTCCGATCATATAGCAATCTAGATTTCTGTAAAGGAGAGTGTGTGTCTGCACACACACCATTAACACATTAAGGACAGGGCAGTTTGTTGTTTTCGCCCCTTCCTATCGACATAGCTTATGAGGACGTGTATGGGTTGCAATTTTGATTAACGCCATTCATTGCAGCGAATGATGTAAAGAAAAAAAGAGGGGGGGGGGTGGGGATTCCAAATTAAATGTTGAAAACAAAAATGCATTTTTTGCCAGTGTTTTGGGGGTTTTATTTTTACGGTCTTCATAGTACGATAAAAATGACCTGGCAGTACGATTCTTCAGGCCAGTATGATAACCGCAATACAAAACATGTATACGTTTTTATTATTTCATGATTAAAAAAAAAAAATTCACAACTTTGCAGAAAATGTTTTGTCCCCCAATTTTTCATACTCCCAGCAATGGAGCCAAAGGCTAGCTTTCCGCATGCTGGGTTATCGTTTGTATTGATACCATTATGGCGTACATACAATTTGGTCTCTTTATCTCATTTTTAAGAGAGGTTCAACTGAAAGGAAAAATATTTGACATTGTTTTTTATCCGCTTTATCATGAGTTCATTATTGTTATATGTTGATAGATCAGACTTTCACAGACACCACAATGCCAAATGTTTAATTTGAATTTCATTTTTAGGTTTTTAATTTTTTTTTATGCATGTTCTATAGATAACCAGCCAGCTGCTACAGTTACAGGCAGGTGGTGTGTGTGAAGCAAGTGGAGCCCCCTGCACACATGCGGACCCCAGCTTGGAAGTACAGGTAGACCCAATTGCAGCAGAAGATAAAACCCTGTGTAGGCCGTCTCTACCCTATGCACGGGATCAATAGTAGCACGAGTGGACGTACCCTCTTCACAAACAGTACTTTGCACCTCCTTTTCTTCGTGTGCACTTTCGGATGGCTTGGATTCCTCCAAGATGATCTGTTTCTTTATTTCAGTGATTGGTTTTAACTTTTGTCTAAGAGGTTTAAGCTCAAACGCCTGAAATGCCTTTACTGGTGGCTTCTCGTCAATTACAGGGGCCACGTCTTCCACAACGCTTTGTTCTTCAGGCGCAGGCGGCTCCGCGCTGCTTTGCACAACGCTCACTTCTTTTGCAGGTTCTTCCTTGAGGACAAGTTTCTCATTCTTGTTGATTGACTCAAGTTCCAGTTTAATCTGCTTATATTTTAGAAGCAGTTCCTCAAAGCTTTCATCCTCAGCGTGAGATTTTCTTGGTGGGGATCTTCCTTTAACTGAAGGGCTTTGCTTGGAAAACATAACTATGAAAGAGGGCTGCAGTGGTCCATACTAAATAGAACAGTCCCTTACCAAACCGAGATCTAGAGTATTAGGTAGTAAACGTCTCAGGAGGCAGACAATGAAAGACTGCCCTCCTACCACACTCCACAAACGTCTGACCCACGGAAATCATCATCACCCCCATGATCTCAGCTAGAGACTATTCTTTACAACTGTTCACATTATATTTGAACCCTAAAGTGTTATTCTCTTCTCAGACACTTACAGTGCTGTCACAGTATACACCATTAATGGAAAAACCCTTTAAGTTGGCTGACCTCTAGTACTGCCCGACTTGAGATCGGAAACGGTGGAGGTGCTGACTTGCTTTACTATTTGGATTAACCTCCCCTCCACCCACCATTCATCCACATTCACTGATAGAGGACATAAGGATACTTGTTGGGTGAATGGCATTCTCTCCACAGCTGGCAGTACACCATACAGTCAACCATGTGTATGGCATCTTCATATATCCAGACTACCTGCACACCATGCTATTTATTGACTGAACACTACAGTCACCCATGTGTATGGAGCAGTGTCTGCCGAGTACCTCAGGGGCACCATATGGTCCCCCATATGTATGGCACCTTCATATATCCTGATTACCTGGGGGAATGCCTGCTGGGCACCATGCAGTCTGTCTACCACGTGTATGGCATATATAGATGTCCTGACTACTGGAGCAATGCCTACTGGGAACCTCAAGGCACCATACAATCTCCCATGTGTATGGCATCTCCATACAGTGGGTACGGAAAGTATTCTGACCCGTTTAAATTTGTCACTGTTTCATTGCAGCCATTTGGTAAATTCAAAAAAGTTCATTTTTTTTCTCATTAATGTACACTCTGCACCCCATCTTGACTGAAAAAAAAACAAATGTAGAAATTTTTGCGATGTTATTAATAAAGAAAAACTGAAATATCACATGGTCGTAAGTATTCAGACCCTTTGCTCAGTATTGGGTAGAAGCACCCTTTTGAGCTAGTACAGCCATGAGTCTTCTTGTGAATGATGCAACATGTTTTTCACACCTGGATTCCGGGATCCTCTGCCATTCTTCCTTGCAGATCCTCTCTAGTTCCATCAGGTTGGATGGTGAACATTGGTGGACAGCCATTTTCAGGTCTCTCCAGAGATGCTCAATTAGGTTTAGGTCAGGGCTCTTGAAGGGCAAATCAAGAATGGTCACAGAGTTGTTCTGAAGCCACTCCTTTGTTATTTTAGCTGTGTGTTTAGGGTCCTTGTCTTGTTGGACCTAGGTGGACCTTCATCCAGAGCACTCTGGAAGAAGTTTTCATCCAGCATATCTCTGTACTTGGCCGCATTCATGTTTCCTTCAATGACAACAAGTCCTCCTGTCCCTGCAGCCAAAAAACACCCCCATAGCATGATGCAGCCACCACCATGTTTCACTGTTGGGATTGTATTGGGCAGGTGATGAGCAGTGCCTGGTTTTCTCCACACATAACGCTTAGTATTATCACCAAAAAGGTCTATCTTCATCTCATCAGACCAGAGAATATTATTTCTCATAGTCTGGGAGTCCTTCATCTGTTTGTTTTTTTAGAAAACTCCATGCAGGCTTTCATAGGTCTTGCACTGAGGAGAGGCTTCCGTCGGGCCACTCTGCCGTAAAGGATCGACTGGTGGAGGGCTGCAGTGATAGCTGACTTTGTGAAACTTTCTCCCTTCTGCATCTCTGGAGCTCAGCCACAGTGATCTTGGGGCTCTTTACCGCTCTCACCAAGGCTCTTCTCCCATGATTGCTCAGGTCTAGGAAGACTTCTGGTGGTCCCAAACTTCTTCCATTTAAGGATTATGGAGGCCACTGTGCTCTTAGGGACCTTGAGTACTGCAGAAATTCTTTTGTAACCTTGGCCAGATCTGTGCCTTGCCACAATTCTGTCTCTGAGCTCCTTGGCCAGTTCCTTTGACCTCATGATTCTCATTTGGACTGACATGCACGGTGAGCTGTGAGGTCTTACATAGACAGGTGTGTGCCTTTCCAAATCAAGTCCTATCAGTTTAATTAAACACAGCTGGACTCCAATGAAGGAGTAAAACAATCTCAAGGAGGATCACAAGGAAATGGACAGCATGTGTCCTAAATATGAGCATCTGAGCAAAGGGTCTGAATATTTATTAAGATGTGATATTTGAGTTTCTTTTTTTAATAAATTTGCAAAAATTTCTACATTTGTTTTTTTTCAGTCAAGATGGGGTGCAGAGTGTAAATTAACCTTTTTTGAATTTACAAAATGGCTGCAACGAAACAGTATAACATTTAAACGGGTCTGAATACTTTCCGTACCCACTGTATATTCAGACTACCCGGCCCAACTGCTGCACTCCATGCCAACAGCTGCACACTACAGTAAACCATGTATGTGTATGGCATCTTCATATAGCTTGACAACTGGACATGACTGCAAAGCAATAAACATTCCCATATATACTGTATATGGGCATTATATATATCCTGACTACTGGGGGCAATGACTGCTGGGAACCATGAAATCTGCCTCCATTGAGTATAGCATCTACATATTACCATGACCACTGGGCAATGCCTGGACGCCATTCCGTCTGCCTTCTCTATGTAGGGCACCTAGATATACCCTAACCACCAGACCAATGCCATTGGCATTTACATATATCCAGGCCACTGGAGAAATACCTGTTGGGCACATGTCATCAGCGTCCCATATGTATGGCATCTCCATCTACCCTCACCACTAGGGCAATGGCTGTCGGGCACCCCATGCTCAGAGCACTATGCCATCTGCCTCCAAAATTTATGGCATCTTGATATACCCTGACAACTGGGGCAATGGCTACCGGGCCCCTCACCCTCAGGGCACCATCCTGCATGCCTCCCATGTGTATGGCATTTACATCTACCCTGACCACTGGGGCAATGGCTGCCGGGCCCCTCACCATCAGGGCACCGTCCTGTCTGCCTCCCATGTGTATGGCATCTCCACCTATCCTGACCACTGGGGCAATGGCTGCCGGGCCCCTCACCCTCAGGGCACTCTTCCTGTCTGCCTCCCATGTGTATGGCATCCATCTACCCTGACCCCTGGGGCAATGGCTGCCGGGCGCCTCGCCCTCAGGGCACCGTCCTGTCTGCCTCCCATGTATATGGCATTTCTATCTACCCTGACCACTGGGGCAATGGCTGCCGGGCCCCTCACCCTCAGGGCACCGTCCTGTCTGCCTCGCATGTGTATGGCATTTCTATCTACCCTGACCCCTGAGGCAATGGCTGCCGGGCCCCTCACCCAAAGGGCACCGTCCTGTCTGCCTCCCATGTATATGGCATTTCTATCTACCCTGACCCCTGGGGCAATGGCTGCCGGGCCCCTCACCCTCAGGGCACCGTCCTGTCTGCCTCCCATGTGTATGGCATTTCTATCTACCTTGACCCCTGAGGCAATGGCTGCCGGGCCCCTCACCCTCAGGGCACCGTCCTGTCTGCCTCCCATGTATATGGCATTTCTATCTACCTTGACCCATGAGGCAATGGCTGCCGGGCCCCTCACCCTCAGGACACCGTCCTGTCTGCCTCTCATGTGCATGGCATCTATCTACCTTGACCCATGAGGCAATGGCTGCCGGGCCCCTCACCCTCAGGGCACCGTCCTGTCTGCCTCCCATGTATATGGCATCTATCTACCCTGACCCATGAGGCAATGACTGCCGGGCCCCTCACCCTCAGGACACCGGGCTGTCTGCCTCCCATGTGCATGGCATCCATCTACCCTGACCCCTGGGGCAATGGCTGCCGGGCCCCTCACCCTCAGGGCACCGTCCTGTCTGCCTCCCATGTATATGGCATCTATCTACCCTGACCTATGAGGCAATGGCTGCCGGGCCCCTCACCCTCAGGGCACCGTCCTGTCTGCCTCCCATGTATATGGCATCTATCTACCCTGACCCATGAGGCAATGGCTGCCGGGCCCCTCACCCTCAGGACACCGTCCTGTCTGCCTCCCATGTGCATGGCATCTATCTACCTTGACCCATGAGGCAATGGCTGCCGGGCCCCTCACCCTCAGGGCACCGTCCTGTCTGCCTCCCATGTATATGGCATTTCTATCTACCCTGACCCATGAGGCAATGGCTGCCGGGCCCCTCACCCTCAGGGCACCGTCCTGTCTGCCTCCCATGTATATGGCATTTCTATCTACCCAGACCCATGAGGCAATGGCTGCCGGGCCCCTCACCCTCAGGGCACCGTCCTGTCTGCCTCCCATGTATATGGCATTTCTATCTACCCAGACCCATGAGGCAATGGCTGCCGGGCCCCTCACCCTCAGGGCACCGTCCTGTCTGCCTCCCATGTATATGGCATTTCTATCTACCCTGACCCATGAGGCAATGGCTGCCGGGCCCCTCACCCTCAGGACACCGTCCTGTCTGCCTCCCATGTGTATGGCATTTCTATCTACCCTGACCCATGAGGCAATGGCTGCCGGGCCCCTCACCCTCAGGGCACCGTCCTGTCTGCCTCCCATGTGTATGGCATTTCTATCTACCCAGACCCATGAGGCAATGGCTGCCGGGCCCCTCACCCTCAGGGCACCGTCCTGTCTGCCTCCCATGTATATGGCATTTCTATCTACCCTGACCCATGAGGCAATGGCTGCCAGGCCCCTCACCCTCAGGACACCGTCCTGTCTGCCTCCCATGTGTGTGGCATTTCTATCTACCCTGACCCATGAGGCAATGGCTGCCGGGCGCCTCACCCTCAGGGCACCGTCCTGTCTGCCTCCCATGTGCATGGCATCTCCATCTACCCTGACCCATGAGGCAATGGCTGCCGGGCCCCTCACCCTCAGGGCACCGTCCTGTCTGCCTCCCATGTATATGGCATCTATCTACCCTGACCCATGAGGCAATGGCTGCCGGGCCCCTCACCCTCAGGACACCGGGCTGTCTGCCTCCCATGTGCATGGCATCCATCTACCCTGACCCCTGGGGCAATGGCTGCCGGGCCCCTCACCCTCAGGGCACCGTCCTGTCTGCCTCCCATGTATATGGCATCTATCTACCCTGACCCATGAGGCAATGGCTGCCGGGCCCCTCACCCTCAGGGCACCGTCCTGTCTGCCTCCCATGTATATGGCATCTATCTACCCTGACCCATGAGGCAATGGCTGCCGGGCCCCTCACCCTCAGGACACCGTCCTGTCTGCCTCCCATGTGCATGGCATCTATCTACCTTGACCCATGAGGCAATGGCTGCCGGGCCCCTCACCCTCAGGGCACCGTCCTGTCTGCCTCCCATGTATATGGCATCTATCTACCCTGACCCATGAGGCAATGACTGCCGGGCCCCTCACTCTCAGGACACCGTCCTGTCTGCCTCCCATGTGCATGGCATCTATCTACCTTGACCCATGAGGCAATGGCTGCCGGGCCCCTCACCCTCAGGGCACCGTCCTGTCTGCCTCCCATGTATATGGCATTTCTATCTACCCTGACCCGAGGCAATGGCTGCCGGGCCCCTCACCCTCAGGGCACCGTCCTGTCTGCCTCCCATGTATATGGCATCTATCTACCCTGACCCATGAGGCAATGACTGCCGGGCCCCTCACCCTCAGGGCACCGTCCTGTCTGCCTCCCATGTGCATGGCATCTATCTACCTTGACCCATGAGGCAATGACTGCCGGGCCCCTCACCCTCAGGGCACCGTCCTGTCTGCCTCCCATGTATATGGCATTTCTATCTACCCTGACCCGAGGCAATGGCTGCCGGGCCCCTCACCCTCAGGGCACCGTCCTGTCTGCCTCCCATGTGCATGGCATCTATCTACCTTGACCCATGAGGCAATGGATGCCGGGCCCCTCACCCTCAGGGCACCGTCCTGCCTGCCTCCCATGTGCATGGCATCTATCTACCCTGACCTGAGGCAATGGCTGCCGGGCCCCTCACCCTCAGGGCACCGTCCTGCCTGCCTCCCGTGTGCATGGCATCTATCTACCCTGACCTGAGGCAATGGCTGCCGGGCCCCTCACCCTCAGGACACCGTCCTGTCTGCCTCCCATGTGCATGGCATCTATCTACCCTGACCTGAGGCAATGGCTGCCGGGCCCCTCACCCTCAGGGCACCGTCCTGTCTGCCTCCCATGTGCATGGCATCTATCTACCCTGACCTGAGGCAATGGCTGCCGGGCCCCTCACCCTCAGGGCACCGTCCTGCCTGCCTCCCATGTGCATGGCATCTATCTACCCTGACCTGAGGCAATGGCTGCCGGGCCCCTCACCCTCAGGACACCGTCCTGTCTGCCTCCCATGTGCATGGCATCTCCATCTACCCTGACCTGAGGCAATGGCTGCCGGGCCCCTCACCCTCAGGGCACCGTCCTGCCTGCCTCCCATGTGCATGGCATCTATCTACCCTGACCTGAGGCAATGGCTGCCGGGCCCCTCACCCTCAGGACACCGTCCTGTCTGCCTCCCATGTGCATGGCATCTATCTACCCTGACCTGAGGCAATGGCTGCCGGGCCCCTCACCCTCAGGACACCGTCCTGTCTGCCTCCCATGTGCATGGCATCTCCATCTACCTTGACCTGAGGCAATGGCTGCCGGGCCCCTCACCCTCAGGACACCGTCCTGTCTGCCTCCCATGTATATGGCATCTATCTACCCTGACCCATGAGGCAATGGCTGCCGGGCCCCTCACCCTCAGGGCACCGTCCTGCCTGCCTCCCATGTATATGGCATCTATCTACCCTGACCCATGAGGCAATGGCTGCCGGGCCCCTCACCCTCAGGGCACCGTCCTGCCTGCCTCCCATGTGCATGGCATCTATCTACCCTGACCTGAGGCAATGGCTGCCGGGCCCCTCACCCTCAGGGCACCGTCCTGTCTGCCTCCCATGTGCATGGCATCTATCTACCCTGACCTGAGGCAATGGCTGCCGGGCCCCTCACCCTCAGGGCACCGTCCTGCCTGCCTCCCATGTGCATGGCATCTATCTACCCTGACCTGAGGCAATGGCTGCCGGGCCCCTCACCCTCAGGACACCGTCCTGTCTGCCTCCCATGTGCATGGCATCTCCATCTACCCTGACCTGAGGCAATGGCTGCCGGGCCCCTCACCCTCAGGGCACCGTCCTGCCTGCCTCCCATGTGCATGGCATCTATCTACCCTGACCTGAGGCAATGGCTGCCGGGCCCCTCACCCTCAGGACACCGTCCTGTCTGCCTCCCATGTGCATGGCATCTATCTACCCTGACCTGAGGCAATGGCTGCCGGGCCCCTCACCCTCAGGACACCGTCCTGTCTGCCTCCCATGTGCATGGCATCTCCATCTACCTTGACCTGAGGCAATGGCTGCCGGGCCCCTCACCCTCAGGACACCGTCCTGTCTGCCTCCCATGTATATGGCATCCATCTACCCTGACCCATGAGGCAATGGCTGCCGGGCCCCTCACCCTCAGGGCACCGTCCTGCCTGCCTCCCATGTATATGGCATCTATCTACCCTGACCCATGAGGCAATGGCTGCCGGGCCCCTCACCCTCAGGGCACCGTCCTGCCTGCCTCCCATGTATATGGCATCTATCTACCCTGACCCATGAGGCAATGGCTGCCAGGCCCCTCACCCTCAGGGCACCGTCCTGCCTGCCTCCCATGTATATGGCATCTATCTACCCTGACCCATGAGGCAATGGCTGCCAGGCCCCTCACCCTCAGGGCACCGTCCTGCCTGCCTCCCATGTGCATGGCATCTATCTACCCTGACCCATGAGGCAATGGCTGCCGGGCCCCTCACCCTCAGGACACCGGGCTGTCTGATGCCCTCACACAAGGACCAAGGATACGTTTTCTGGGGGAAGGGTCTCTCCAGCCGCAGTTGCTCTGTCTCGGGCCCCCGGGCTTCACACCTCGGTCCATCCATTCTCGCTCCCAGAATCGCCCCCCTCTGCCCCTGGAGCGGATCCGGCCCAGTGTGTCATGACTGCGCTCCCAGAAGGAAGGCCTGGGGCAGATGTCCCCCATGGACGAGGGCTGCGGGAGGCGGGGAGGCAGCCGGTACTGCTCCTTGGGCCTGTAGACGTGCGGCGTGGGCAGCAGCGGCCGTGATGAAGGACGAGCCCGGTACTGGTGCGGCACTCCGCGGTTACTGGGCCGGTGGCGGACGGGCTTCGGGCTGTCGGGTCTGACGCTGTCATCGCTGATCTCGCCGTCCTCCAGCTCCCCCTCTTCTCTGGGAGAAGCCGAGCGGCCGGCTGGCTGGGTCATGGCTCACAGCTGTCTGAGGCGGCGCACGGAACAGTCGGCTGCTACCGCGACCAGCGAGCTCCCGAGTCCAGGCCAGACTAGCGGAGCTCTCGCGAGATTGCTTCCATCCCCGTGACGTCACTGCTGCGCTGAGCGATGGACTTCCCGGTGGATACCAATACGTCACGTCAGGCTGCAGAAATGAAAGCGAGAACATTCCTGCTCGTCCTCACCCCGCGGCCACAGGCATGGAGGACTTAGGAGAGCAACTTATCACACCTGCCGGCATGGGGGGAGAACTCACACATCAACTGCATACATTATTAAACATCTAGACCTGATGAGATTGGTATACTTACTTTACACATCTATGTCATAATGGTTGTGTAATCCTCACTTAAAGGGACTCTGTCACCCCCAAAATCAAAGGTGAGCTAAGCCCACCGGCATCAGGAGCTTATCTACAACATTCTGTAATGCTGTAGATAAGCCCCCGATGTAACCTGAAAGATGAGAAAAAGAGGTTAGATTATACTCCCCCAGGGGCGGTCCCGCTGCGGTCCGGTCCCGCTGCGGTCCGGTCCGATGGGTGTCGCGATTGGTCCAGCGCCTCCCATCTTCTTACTATGACGTCCTCTTCTTGTCTTCAGGCTGCGGCTCTGGCGCAGGTGTACTTTATCTGCCCTGTTGAGGGCAGAGCAAAGTACTGCAGTGCGCAGGCGCCTGGCCTCTCTGACCTTTCCCGGCGCCTGCGCACTGCAGTACTTTGCTCTGCCCTCAATAGGGCAGATAATGTACGCCAGCACTGGAGCTGCAATGTGAAGACAAGAAGAGGACGTCATAGCAAGAAGATGGGAGGCGCTGGACCAACCGCGACACCCATCGGATCGGACCACAGCGGGACCGCCCCTGGGGGAGTATAATCTAACCTTTTTCTCATCTTTCAGGTTATATCGGGGGCTTATCTACAGCATTACAGAATGCTGTAGATAAGCCCCTGATGCCGGTGGGCTTAGCTCACCGTCGATTTTGGGGGTGACAGGTTCCCTTTAAAGCAGTGTTACTAATCCGCGTGTGACTGAATAGGCTCCGAGCCACGGCCCGGGAATGGCCACTGACCAGTGTGTGACGCTGCTCTATAATACTGCATTCCCGTCATATGTCGGACCCCACCAATCTGACATTGCTGATCCACCCTGACAATCGCTAGTCATGATGATGGACAACTCTGCTAAACCTTTACGTAGGGGTTATGCAGCCATGACATGGCTAGTTGTACATTGTGGTGTGGCCAGAGCCATAGCGGTCTCCACTCTTCCTGTACATAGCCATAGGAGGCTGGGGCTTCTGTGAAGTGAATTGTATATTGTGGTGGTGCCATTTAGTGCTGCAAACAGTTCAGTCAACACAGTGGCATTTGTTTTGTTTTTTTGGATGATTGCAAAAATCAGCGATTCTGCAATTGGCGCCCTTTATTTTTCCATTGCTCCTTGGCTGTTCTTCATAGGAGTACCAAGATGGCAGCTCCAGGCCTTCAGCAGCGATACCTGGTATTTACCAGCAGCCACAGTGGTAATCTGCAGATAAATACTATTTTCCACATGTGGTGATCTACCTGGAAGGAAACTGAAGTCCCCCTGCAGTGTCCTTTGGGTTAGTGAGCAGTCAGTGCTCTGTACCGAGTGCGTCCCTCCATTATCCCTGCTCCATGACTGGCATCCTGCCCTGTACACACACTGTAGAGGTGGATATTCCTCTGGAACCCTCCAGCATTTCAGAGAAATTATCCTCTACAGTCAGACGGCCGTATAACACAGACGACGTTCACATCGCAATGCTCGGACTGGACGGCGGCCCTCCTGATCCGAGCGGGAGTGCTGCATAGAAATACATGCTGTCACGCTGGAGTCAGGAGGGCCGCTGGCCAGTCCGAGCATTGCAATGTGATCGTTGTCTGTGTTATACAGCCGTCTGACTACGCCGTAAAGATCTTGCCAGCGCCGCTGCAGATTGGCACGTCTTTCACTATGGCAGAAACCTGGCAACGACGTACAGCAGCGCTCGGAGGATCCAGCCTAGTCTTGTCTCCGGCTAAAGATATTTAGGCTCTGTGCCCACGAAGAGTCAAAAACGCAGCGGCTTACAGTTCCAGTACAGTGGATGGGATTTATAGTAATCTCAAGCCCCCGCTGCTTCTTATTACTCGGCGTAGACTGACCGGCGGTACGTGTGTCACATCCGCAACATGTCAATTTCCCCAGCGGCTACGATGTTTTCTGTGCAGATTTCCCCCACATCATTGCATTGGGGCAGAAAATCCACAGGTAATAAAGGCATATGCATTTTTAAAAGTTTTTCAGCTGTAGAAGAAATGCCTGTAATCCGCACATGACTGTATCAATAAAGTTTTGCCAATGCCAAATAACAGAAAGTATCAAAAACAAAGCAACTTTATTTGTAAGCATGACATACCAACAAGAGAGGAAAACAGCAGCAACAAAGAGGCAATAATCGGTGCAGACATTCTGGGACATCAAAAGCTCCTTGTGGGAACCTAGCCTTAGGCTACGTTCACACATTGCGTTTTTCCAGTGTTTTTTTTCTGCAGGGAAAACCTGCTCTCTTGGCAGTAAAGATGCTGCTTAGGCCGGTTTCACACGTCAGTGGCTCCGGTACGTGTGGTGACAGTTTCCTCACGTACCGGAGACACTGACTCACGTAGACACATAAAAATAAATGTGTCTCTGCACATGTCAGCGTGTTTTCGTGGACCGTGTGTCCGTGTGCAAAACACGGAGACATGTCAGTGTTCGTGGGAGCGCATGGATCACACGGACCCATTAAAGTCAATGGGTCCGTGTAAACACGTACCGCACATGGATGCTGTTCGTGTGCCATCCGTGTGCCGCCTGAGGACCACACGGACCGTGCAGGAGAGACAGCACTACAGTAAGCGCTGTCTCCAGAGTGTGGTGCTGAAGGCAGCATTCATTTCTTGTCCCCTGCAGCGCTCGTAAGAGAGAAGAGATGAAAAATCCTTTATTTTATTTTTTTGTTAAAAATAAAGTTTAGGGGTCACCTCCTGCCTCCCACCCCCCTTGCGCCCGCCCGCTTGCAGAGAAATACTCACCCAGCTCCCGCGATGCCTTCTCTCAGCGCCGGCAGCTTGTCCTGTGTCAGCCATCACGTGGTACCGCTCATTACAGTGATGCATATTCATCACTGTAATGAGCGGTTCCACGTGACCGCTCACACAGGACAAGCTGCCGGCGCTGAGAGGAGGCATCGCGGGAGCTGGGTATTTCTCTGCAAGCGGGAGGGCGCAAGGGAGGTGGGAGGCGGGATGTGACCCCCAAACTTTATTTTTAATTAAAAAAAAAGGATTTTTCATCTCTTCTCTCTTGTGAGCGCTGCAGGGGACAAGAGATGAATGCCGCCTTCAGCACCACACTCTGGGGACAGCGCTTACTGTAGCCCTGTCTCTCCTGCACGGTCCGTGTGGTCCTCAGGTGGCACACGGCTGCCGCACATGTGCCACACTGATGTGCCACATGAGCACACGGACACGGATAACTCCGGTACCGTTTTCTCCAGTACCAGAATTATCTGGACGTGCGAGACTGGCCTTACAAAAAGTACCGTAGGTTTTACTGCATTTTTGTAGTCTCTTGTGCATGCTGATGGAGTTTAGCGCCCCCCCCCCAAAAAAAAAAAAAAAAAAAAAAATCATGATGCGGCGTCCTCTAGGCTTTTACACCAAAAAAGCAGCAAAACCTTATACCTGCATTTCTGCACTTACTTATTGCTTCCTATGGATGAGAAAAAAAGCTCTGCAAACGTGCTGACGAATGTGACATGCTGCAGTTTTCCAATTCAGTCAGGTAAAAAAAATGTGTGTATGAGATTTCTGAAATCTCAGACTTTGCTGGTACTGTAAAACGCAACTTAAAATTTCCAGCAAAAAGGAAGGAAAAAACGCAGCAAAAACGCAACGTGTGAACATAGCCTAAATGTACAATTCAACCAAGTTTTGATTCTTTCTGCCTGTGGTTTGGGCAACATGAATCAGGTGATAGTGTTGGGTAGAACAATTAATAAAATGTTCACTTCAGTTGCCTACTCCTGGCCTAATGGATATTGATCAGGTGTACACTAAAGAAATAACATATGACACACACAGTCAGATGTAAATTCTCCTAGATCAATCAATGGCTCAGCTCCAAGAGGCTTTATTCCGTCAGGACACAAGTTTATATATCCCCTGTAAGGGGGGCTCGGTTAGCTTTAAAATGGGAGTGATCGGATGCATTCCATTGGTTAGTGGGTTGGGCAATGAGCAAGTCCATGGGAAGATCCATGAGGTCATCAGGGTGGGTTGGTCCATGAGGTCATCAAGGTGGGCGTCACTGTGGGTAGATCCATGAGGTCATCAGGGTGGGCGTCATCTTGGATACAAGCATATGGCTCTGATATAGGAAATGGCAGCCATCTTTTAGTGTCTTACTTTCATCTGAAAAAGCTTATGTAAGGTTAAACAATACACGTTATGGGTCGCTTCTCTCAACCTCTTATGTCTTGAGGTTAATTATGGCTCTCCTCAACAATAGTTCCCTTTAACCACGAAGCTTTTATCGTTTTTGCATTTTCGTTTTTCACTCCCCTTCTTTGCAGAGCCATAACTTTTTTACTTTTCCCTCAATTTGGCCATGTGAAGACTAAGGCTATGTTCACACTTTGCAGATTCCACTGCGGATTTTTCCGCAGCAGAATTACAAAATCCGCAGTGAAAACCCGTCGCGGTTTTTACTGCGGATTTATCGCGGTTTTAACTGCGGTTTCTTCTGCGGATTTTCATCTGCAGTTTTCTATTGGAGCAGGTGAAAATCCGCAGAAAAGAAGTGACATGCTGCGGAATGTAATCCGCAGCGTTTCCGCGCGTTTTTTTCCGCAGCATGTGCACTGTGTTTTTTGTTTCCCATAGGTTTACATTGTTCTGTAAACTCATGGGAAACTGCTGCGGATCCGCAGCGGTCAAATCCGCTGCGGATCCGCAGCAAAATCCGCAAAGTGTGAATATAGCCTTATTTTTTGCGGGACGAGTTGTACTTTTGAACGACACCATTGGTTTTACCATGTCGTGTAACAGAAAATGGGAAAAAAATTCCAAGTGCGGTGAAACTGCAAAAAAGTGCAATCCCACACTTGTTTTTTTTTTGTTAGGTTCACTAAATGCTAAAACTGACCTGCCATTATGATTCTCCAGGTCATTACAAGTTCATAGACACCTAACATGTCTAGGTTATTTTTTATCTAAGTGGTGAAAAAAATTCCAAAGTTTGCTAAAAAAAAATTAATAATTGCGCCATTTTCCGAGACTCGTAGCATCTCCATTTTTCGTAATTTCAGGTTGGGTAAGAGCTTACTTTTTGCGTGCCGATCTGATGTTTTTAATGATACCATTTTGGTGCAGATACGTTCTTTTGATCGCCCGTTATTGCATTTTAAAGGGAATCTGTCACCACTTTTTTGAGATATCAGGTAAAAATATCATTCAATTCAGTGTCCCCTATGCATTATACCAGAACTTGTAACTCCCCACCTATGAACCATAAATACCGTTTTTATTCCTCCCGCGATGTATGTAAATATTCTCGGTCCGGTCCAATTAGTGGAGCTTATTGTCCATCTCTTCTCCCCCTCCTGGCTTGCTGTACGCATTCTTTTCGGGGAATTTCTGCATTCGCTTATAGTTTTGGCGCATGCGCATTCAAATGGCCTCTTGCGCGCATGCAGTATGCTTTGCCCAATAGAGGGCAAAGCCAAAAATCATTATTGCGCATGAGCCAGCATACGCCATGGCTTTCTATGACCCGGAAGTATACAAGTATACTTCCGGGCCACAATGCAATCGCGTATGACCGCGCATGCTCAATAATATTTTTCGGCTTTGCTCACAGTTGGTCAAAGCATACTGCGCACATGCGAGAGGCCATTTGAATGCGCATGCGCCAAAACTATAAGCGAACGCAGAAATTCCCCGAAAAGAATGCGTACAAGCCAGGAAGGGGGAGAGATGGACAATTAGCCCCGACCATCGGACAGACCGAGGATATTTACATACACCGCAGGAGGAATAAAAACGCTATGTTTCAATAGTCTCCATGAGAGGCTAGAAGCTGCCACAACTTGATCAGCTCTGCTACATAGAGGCGATGTTCAGATTGGCTCTATGTAGCAGAATTACAGCCTTGCTATGAGCGCCGACCACTGGGTAGCGCTCACAGCAATCAGGCATCAACAGCCATCGAGGTCTCAAGGAGACCTCTGGTTGTCATGCCGATGCACCAATGACCCCCGATCGTGTGACGGGGTCACCCGTGCACGCTTTCCCGGCCGGATGGCCAGAAGCGCTTGTTAAATGCCGCTGTCAGAGTTTGAGAGGCATTTAACTAGTCAATATGCACGGTTGGATCGCGACTCCACCCGCGCCTATTGCGGGCACATGTCAGCTGTTCAAAACAGCTGACATGTCCCGGATTTGAGGTGGGCTCACCACCAAAGCGGGGGAAACTGACATCAGCCGTACTATCCCGACCGATGTCAGTAAGAGGTTAAATTATTGATGACATGGTAGATTAAAGTAAAAATGTGATCAAAATTCTTTAACCCCTTCAAGACCCAGCCTATTTTGACCTTAAAGACCTTGCCGTTTTTTGCAATTCTGACCAGTGTCCCTTTATGAGGTAATAACTCAGGAACGCTTCAACGGATCCTAGCGGTTCTGAGATTGTTTTTTCGTGACATATTGGGCTTCATGTTAGTGGTAAATTTAGGTCAATAAATTCTGCATTTATTTGTGATAAACACGGAAATTTGGCGAAAATTTTGAAAATTTCGCAATTTTCACATTTTGAATTTTTATTCTGTTAAACCAGAGAGATATGTGACACAAAATAGTTAATAAATAACATTTCCCACATGTTTACTTTACATCAGCACAATTTTGGAAACAAAATTTTTTTTTGTTAGGAAGTTATAAGGGTTAAAATTCGACCAGCGATTTGTCATTTTTACAACGAAATTTACAAAACCATTTTTTTTAGGGACCACCTCACATTTGAAGTCAGTTTGAGGGGTCTATATGGCTGAAAATACCCAAAAGTGACACCATTCTAAAAACTGCACCCCTCAAGGTACTCAAAACCACATTCAAGAAGTTTATTAACCCTTCAGGTGCTTCACAGCAGCAGAAGCAACATGGAAGGAAAAAATGAACATTTAACTTTTTAGTCACAAAAATTATCTTTTAGCAACAATTTTTTTATTTTCCCAATGGTAAAAGGAGAAACTGAACCACGAAAGTTGTTGTCCAATTTGTCCTGAGTACGCTGATACCTCATATGTGGGGGTAAACCACTGTTTTGGCGCACGGCAGGGCTTGGAAGGGAAGGAGCGCCATTTGACTTTTTGAATCAAAAATTGGCTCCACTCTTTAGCGGACACCATGTCACGTTTGGAGAGCCCCCGTGTGCCTAAAAATTGGAGCTCCCCCACAAGTGACCCCATTTTGGAAACTAGACGCCCCAAGGAACTTATCTAGATGCATAGTGAGCACTTTGAACCCCCAGGTGCTTCACAAATTGATCCGTAAAAATGAAAAAGTACTTTTTTTTCACAAAAAAATTCTTTTAGCCTCAATTTTTTCATTTTCACATGGGCAACAGGATAAAATGGATCCTAAAATGTGTTGGGCAATTTCTCCTGAGTACACCAATACCTCACATGTGGAGGTAAACCACTGTTTGGGCACATGGTAAGGCTCGGAAGGGAAGGAGCGCCATTTGACTTTTTGAATGAAAAATTATTTCCATCGTTAGCGGACACCATGTCGCGTTTGGATAGCTCCTGTGTGCCTAAACATTGGCGCTCCCCCACAAGTGACCCCATTTTGGAAACTAGACCCCCCAAGGAACTAATTTAGATGCCTAGTGAGCACTTTAAACCCTCAGGTGCTTCACAAATTGATCTGTAAAAATGAAAAAGTACTTTTTTTTCACAAAAAAATTCTTTTCGCCTCAATTTTTTCATTTTCACATGGGCAGTAGGATAAAATGGATCATAAAATTTGTTGGGCAATTTCTCCCGAGTACGCCGATACCTCATATGTGGGGGTAAACCACTGTTTGGGCACTCGGCAGGGCTCGGAAGAGAAGGCGCGCCATTTGACTTTTTGAATGGAAAATTAGCTCCAATTGTTAGCGGACACCATGTCGCGTTTGGAGAGCCCCTGTGTGCCTAAACATTGGAGCTCCCGCACAAGTGACCCCATTTTGGAAACTAGACCCCCCAAGGAACTTATCTAGATGCATATTGAGCACTTTAAACCCCCAGGTGCTTCACAGAAGTTTATAACGCAGAGCCATGAAAATAAAAAATAATTTTTCTTTCCTCAAAAATGATTTTTTAGCCTGGAATTTCCTATTTTGCCAAGGATAATAGGAGAAATTGGACCCCAAATATTGTTGTCCAGTTTGTCCTGAGTACGCTGATACCCCATATGTGGGGGTAAACCACTGTTTGGGTGCACGGCAGGGCTCGGAAGGGATGGCACGCCATTTGGCTTTTTAAATGGAAAATTAGCTCCAATCATTAGCGGACACCATGTCACGTTTGGAGAGCCCCTGTGTGCCTAAACATTGGAGATCCCCCAGAAATGACACCATTTTAGAAACTAGACCCCCAAAGGAACTAATCTAGATGTGTGGTGAGGACTTTGAACCCCCAAGTGCTTCACAGAAGTTTATAACGCAGAGCCATGAAAATAAAAAAAAAAATTATTTTCTCAAAAATAATCTTTTAGCCTGCAATTTTTTATTTTCCCAAGGGTAACAGGAGAAATTTGACCCCAAAAGTTGTTGTCCAGTTTCTCCTGAGTACGCTGATACCCCACATGTGGGGGTAAATCACTGTTTGGGCACATGCCGGGGCTCGGAAGTGAAGTAGTGACGTTTTGAAATGCAGACTTTGATGGAATGCTCTGTGGGCGTCACGTTGCGTTTGCAGAGCCCCTGATGTGGCTTAACAGTAGAAACCCCCCACAAGTGACCCCATTTTGGAAACTAGACCCCCAAAGGAACTTATCTAGATGTGTGGTGAGCACTTTGAACCCCCAAGTGCTTCATAGAAGTTTATAATGCAGAGCCGTGAAAATAATAAATACGTTTTCTTTCCTCAAAAATAATTATTTAGCCCAGAGTTTTTTAATTTTCCCAAGGGTAACAGGAGAAATTTGACCCCAATATTTGTTGTCCAGTTTCTCCTGAGTACGGTGATACCCCATATGTGGGGGTAAACTACTGTTTGGGCACATGCCGGGGCTTGGAATTGAAGTAGTGACGTTTTGAAATGCAGACTTTGATGGAATGCTCTGCGGGCGTCACGTTGCGTTTGCAGAGCCCCTGATGTGCCTAAACAGTAGAAACCCCCCACAAGTGACCCCATTTTGGAAACTAGACCCTGAAAGGAACTTATCTAGATGTGTGGTGAGCACTTTGAACCCCCAAGTGCTTCATAGAAGTTTATAATGCAGAGCCGTGAAAATAATAAATACGTTTTCTTTCCTCAAAAATAATTATTTAGCCCAGAATTTTTTATTTTCCCAAGGGTTACAGGAGAAATTGGACCCCAAAAGTTGTTGTCCAGTTTCTCCTGAGTACGCTGATACCCCATATGTGGGGGTAAACCACTGTTTGGGCGCACGTCGGGGCTCAGAAGGGAAGTAGTGACTTTTGAAATGCAGACTTTGATGGAATGGTCTGCGGGTGTCACGTTGCGTTTGCAGAGCCCCTGGTGTGCCTAAACAGTAGAAACCCCCCACAAGTGACCCCATTTTAGAAACTAGACCCCCCAAGGAACTTATCTAGATATGTGGTGAGCACTTTGAACCCCCAAGTGCTTCACAGACGTTTACAACACAGAGCCGTGAAAATAAAAAATCATTTTTCTTTCCTCAAAAATTATGTTTTAGCAAGCATTTTTTTAGATTCACAAGGGTAACAGGAGAAATTGGACCCCAGTAATTGTTGCGCAGTTTGTCCTGAGTATGCTGGTACCCCATATGTGGGGGTAAACCACTGTTTGGGCACACGTCAGGGCTCGGAAGTGAGGGAGCACCATTTGACTTTTTGAATACGAGATTGGCTGGAATCAATGGTGGCGCCATGTTGCGTTTGGAGACCCCTGATGTGCCTAAACAGTGGTAACCCCTCAATTCTACCTCCAACACTAACCCCAACACACCCCTAACCCTAATCCCAACTGTAGCCATAATCCTAATCACAACCCTAACCCCAACACACCCCTAACCCCAACACTAACCCCAACACACCCCTAACCCTAACCACAACCCTAATTCCAACCCTAACCCTAAGGCTATGTGCCCACGTTGCGGATTCGTGTGAGATATTTCCGCACCATTTTTGAAAAATCTGCGGGTAAAAGGCACTGTGTTTTACTGCGGATTTTCCGCGGATTTCCAGTGTTTTTTGTGCGGATTTCACCTGCGGATTCCTATTGAGGAACAGGTGTAAAACGCTGCGGAATCCGCACAAAGAATTCACATGCTGCGGAAAATACAACGCAGCGTTCCCGCGCGGTATTTTCCGCATCACGGGCACAGCGGATTTGGTTTTTCATATGTTTACATGGTACTGTAAACCTGATGGAACACTGCTGCGAATCCGCAGCCAAATCCGCACCGTGTGCACATAGCCTAATTCTAAAGGTATGTGCACACGCTGCGGAAAACGCTGCGGATCCGCAGCAGTTTCCCATGAGTGTACAGTTCAATGTAAACCTATGGGAAACAAAAATCGCTGTACACATGCTGCGGAAAAACTGCACGGAAACGCAGCGGTTTACATTCCGCAGCATGTCACTTCTTTGTGCGGATTCCGCAGCGGTTTTACAACTGCTCCAATAGAAAATCGCAATTGTAAAACCGCAGTGAAATGCGCAGAAAAAACGCGGTAAATCCGCCATAAATCCGCAGCGGTTTAGCACTGCGGATTTATCAAATCCGCAGCGGAAAAATCCGCAGAGGACCAGAATACGTGTGCACATTCCTAACCCTAACCCTAGCCCTAACCCTAGCCCTAACCCTAACCCTACCCCTAACCCTACCCCTACCCCTAACCCTAACCCTACCCCTAACCCTACCCCTAACCCTACCCCTAACCCTAACCCTACCCCTAACCCTAACCCTATTCTAACATTAGTGGAAAAAAAAAAATTTCTTTATTTTTTTATTGTCCCTACCTATGGGGGTGACAAAGGGGGGGGTCATTTATTATTTTTTTTATTTTGATCACTGAGATAGATTATATCTCAGTGATCAAAATGCACTTTGGAACGAATCTGCCGGCCGGCAGATTCGGCGGGCGCACTGCACATGCGCCCGCCATTTTGGAAGATGGCGGCGCCCGGGAGAAGACGGACGGGACCACGGCTGGATCGGTAAGTATGATAGGGTGGGGGGGGACCACGGGGGGGGGGATCGGAGCACGGGGGGGGGGAATCGGAGCGCGGGAGGGGTGGAACGGAGCGCGGGGGGCGTGGAACGGAGCACGGGGGGGCTGGAACGGAGCACGGGGGGGTGGAACGGAGCACGGGGGGGGTGGATCGGAGTGCAGGGGGGGTGATTGGAGCACGGGGGGGTGATTGGAGCACGGGGGGAGCGGACACGAGCACGGGGGGGAGCGGAGCACAGGGCGGAGGGGAGCCGGAGCAGTGTACCGGCCAGATCGGGGGGGTGGGGGGGCGATCGGAGGGGTGGGGTGGGGGCACACTAGTATTTCCAGCCATGGCCGATGATATTTCAGCATCGGCCATGGCTGGATTGTAATATTTCACCCGTTATAATGGGTGAAATATTACAAATCGCTCTGATTGGCAGTTTCACTTTCAACAGCCAATCAGAGCGATCGTAGCCACGAGGGGGTGAAGCCACCCCCCCTGGGCTAAACTACCACTCCCCCTGTCCCTGCAGATCGGGTGAAATGGGAGTTAACCCTTTCACCTTATCTGCAGGGACGCGATCTTTCCATGACGCCGCATAGGCGTCATGGGTCGGATTGGCACCGACTTTCATGACGCCTACGTGGCGTCAAAGGTCGGGAAGGGGTTAAAAAAGCAACTTAAGGGTATGTTCACACTGGGCGTTTTTGCTACTTTTTTATGCTAATTTTCAGCTGCTTTTTACAGCACCAGCAAAACCATGAGATTTCAGAAATCTCATTCACACTCATTGTTTTTTTTTGTCATCAGGATTCTGTGCTTTGCTGCTTTTTTTTTTTTTTTACACAGAGCATATCACTTCAGCGTGTTTGCAGCGTTTTTCAACCATTGACGCAGGTTGACTTTTTTGCAGCGTATTTGCTGCTGAAAAGTCAAGGAGCAGGATGTGACCTCACACCCAGCTCTGCTACATCTAGATGGCAGGTTGCATGATGCGACCATACAGCCCTTCATCCAGCAGAAACACTGAGCAGCGGACTCAAACCCCATTCACTTGAATGGGGGGCTCGACAATACAGTGTTTGACAAGCTGTCATGCATGACAGCACGGCTTGTGATTGGCAGTGAAACCATCCCCACCTGTCAGAGAGCCACAGTTCCCACGCTGTATAAAGTTTACCTCCGGTCACTGATGTCAGCTGATGGGACTACAGCTTCTATCAGCCTACACCTGCTGCCGCTAATAACAGTGAGAGCAGGAGTGACTGGTGGGTGTATTCATCAACCACTCCTGCACTGTAAAAAAAAAAAAAAAACAGCCAGGCAAAACTCACAGCTTGGGGCTACAACCCTCAGCTGTCAGTTAGCTAAGTTGGTTATCAAAAATAAGGGGATCCCCACCGTTTTTTAAAGGGAACCTGTCACCCCGAAATTCGCGGGTGAGGTAAGCCCACCGGCATCAGGGGCTTATCTGCAGCATTCTGTAATGCTGTAGATAAGCCCCCGATGTTACCTAAAAGAGGAGAAAAAGACGTTAGATTATACTCACCCAGGGGCGGTCCCGCTGCTGGTCAGGTCAAACGGGCGTCTCCGGTCCGCTGCGGCGCCTCCTATCTTCATTACAAGACGTTCTCTTCTGATCTTCAGCCACGGCTCCGGCGCAGGCGTACTTTGCTCTGCCCTGTTGAGGGCAGAGGATAGTACTGCAGTGCGCAGGCGCCGGAAAAGTCAGAGGCCCGGCGCCTGCGCACTGCAGTACTTTGTCTGCCCTCAACAGGGCAGAGCAAAGTACGCCTGCGCCGGAGCCGTGGCTGAAGATCAGAAGAGGACGTCTTGTAATGAAGATAGGAGGCGCCGCAGCGTACCGGAGACGCCCATCCGACCTGACCAGCAGCGGGACCGCCCCTGGGTGAGTATAATATAATGTCTTTTTCTCCTCTTTTAGGATACATCGGGGGCTTATCTACAGCATTACAGAATGCTGTAGATAAGCCCCTGATGCCGGTGGGCTTACCTCACCCGCGAATTTCGGGGTGACAGGTTCCCTTTAAATATTTAAATAATTTAAAAAAAACGGTGTGGGGTTCCCCCCATTTTTGACAAGCAGCCTCGCTAAAGCAGACAGCTGGGGCTGGTATTCTCAGGCTGGTAAGGGTCCATGGATATTGACCCCCCAGCCTAAAAATAGCAGCCTGTTGCTGCCCAGAAAAGGCACATCTATTGCCTGGCTCTTCCCACTTGCCCTGTAGCGGTGGCAAGTGGGGTTCATACTGTAGTTGTAGGGTTGATGTCACTTTTGTATTGTCAGGTGTCATCAACCCCACGGTTTAGTAATGGAGAGGCGTCTAGAAGACACCTATCCATTACTAATCCTATAGTTACATGGTAAATAAAAACACAGCCAGAATAAAGATCTTTATTTCAAATAAAACAAGTTTTTTTTTGTTTAAAAATAACCAACACAGTTATACTCACCAAACGCCTAATTCCACTGAAGCCCTCGTCTCCTGTAATAAAACTAAAATACAAAACGACATCACTCACTTGTCCGTCATTGTGTCCCACGCCGTAAGCTATGTCTGGAGATAAATAGTTTTCAACCTGGACAATGCCAAGATGTGACCGTCCGTGCTGAGAACTGTGGTGAATTACAACTGCGGTGAACTCGCCTCTGCACTGTTTGACTTTCTCACTGTGCTAGCGGGGATCTCACCAAGGTCACTGCAGTTAAGCCCGGCTGGGAACGGAGCCTCAGTGACTGGAGGTAACCGCGAAGACGTCACCGCTAGTCACTGAGGCTGCGCTTTCTCAGCCTGGATGGTCGCATGTTGGCACCGTCCAGGTTGAAAACTATTAATCCCCCAGACATGGATTATGGCATGGGACAGAACGATGGACAGGTTAGGGATATGTATTTTTATTTTAATTCTCTTGGAGGAGACAATGGCATCGGTAGAATAGGCGAGGTCATAAGTATGGTTTAATTAAGATTATTAAAGGAGTCTGTGTCATTCTTTCAATTAAAGGACTGTTTTCTGGGTGTTTGTTTTTATTCGATAACGACTATGGTGTTAGTAAGGGGGCGTCTTATTGACACCTCTCCATTACTAAGCTCGGGGCTTGATGTCACCTTACAATACAAAGGTGACATCAACCCCCCCCAACTATAACCCCACTTGCCACCGCTACAAGGAAAGTGGGAAGAGCACTTTCCGCTACAGGGAAAGTGGCAAGTGCAGCATTGGTGCATCTTAGAGATACGCCATTTCTGGGGCAGCTGAGAGTTTGTTTTTAGCCTTGGGGGGGCAGTATTCATGGCCCCTTCCTAGGCTATTAATATCAGCCTGCAGCTGACTGCATAGCCTTTGCTGGTCATTAATTATACGGGACCCTATGTCATTTTTTTAGGGTCCCCCTATTTTAATAGCCAGTAAAGGCTAATTATACAGCTGTGAGCTGATATTAATAGCCTGGGAAGCTCCATGGGTATTACCCCCTTCCCAGGCTATAAACATCTGCCCCCAGCCGTTGGCTTTCCCTCTGCTGGTTACAAAAATTGCAGGGGAGCCCTTGCCATTTTTTTCTGAAAAAATAATCTTTTATTAATTAACCCCTTCACGACATGCGCCGTACTAGTACAGCGCATGCCGTGTCACCCCCTTTGATGTGGGCTCCGGCGGTGAGCCCACATCAAAGTCGCGACATGTCAGCTGTTTTGTACAGCTGACATGTGCGCGCAATAGCGGCGGGTGAAATCGCTATTCACCCGCCGCTATTAACCTGTTAAATGCCGCTGTCAAACACAGACAGCGGCATTTAACTACCGCATCCGGCCGGGCGGCCGGAAATGACGTCATCGCCGACCCTCGTCACATGAACGGGGGTCGGCGATGCATCAGGAAGGTAACCATAGAGGTCCTTGAGACCTCTATGGTTACTGATGCAGGCCTGCTGTGAGCGCCACCCTGTGGTCGGCGCTCACAGCACACCTGCATTTCAGCTACATAGCAGCGATCTGATGATCGCTGTTATGTAGCCGAGCCGATCAAGTGGTGCCAGCTTCTAGCCTCCCATGGAGGCTATTGAAGCATGGCACAAGTAAAAAAAAATGTTTTTAAAAATATGAAAAAAATATAAAAAATATAAAAGTTTAAATCACTCCCCTTTCGCCCCATCCTAAATAAAACAATAAAAAAAAAATCAAACATACACATATTTGGTATCGCCGTGTTCAGAATCGCCCAATCTATCAATTAAAAAAAAACATTAACCTGATCGCTAAACGGCGTAGCGAGAAAAAAATCCGAAACGCCAGAATTACGTTTTTTTGGTCGCCGCGACATTGCATTAAAATGCAATAACGGACGATCAAAAGAACGTATCTGCGCAAAAATGGTATCATTAAAAACGTCAGCTCGGCACGCAAAAAATAAGCCCTCACCCGACCCCAGATCACGAAAAATGGAGACGCTACGGGTATCGGAAAATGGCACTTTTTTTTTTTTTTTTTAGCAAAGTTTGGAATTTTTTTTCACTACTTAGATAAAAAATAACCTAGTCATGTTAGGTGTCTATGAACTCGTAATGACCTAGGGAATCATAATGGCAGGTTAGTTTTAGCATTTAGTGAACCTAGCAAAAAAGCCAAACAAAAAACAAGTGTGGGATTGCACTTTTTTTGCAATTTCACCGCACTTGGAATTTTTTTCCCGTTTTTTAGTAAAAGACATGGTAAAACCAATGGTGTCGTTCAAAAGTACAACTTGTCCCGCAAAAAATAAGCCCTCACATGACCATATTGACGGAAAAATAAAAAAGTTATGGCTCAGGGAAGGAGGGAAGTGAAAAACGAAAACGCAAAAATGAAAAAGGGCCGCGACTTGAAGGGGTTAAATACATGCCCAGTAATTTGCACACACACTGTGCTAATTGTACTTGTCACTGACATCTGTATAACTATCTATTCTATTTATATATACTGTATGTAATCCATCTCTTCTATCCTGTTGGCTCCTGCAGTGATATTTCAGAAGCCGGGAGATGAATTACCGTCTTTTCTTCTATCTATGTAATACAAATACATATGTATGTGTGTGTGTTACTGACATCTATATACTCTTTGTGTATACTTCCTGTCTGGTGCCGGTACCCAAGACTTCTTCTCCTGCAACCCTAAATGACTATCGTCCTGTAGCCTTAACATCTCACGCTATGAAGGCCTTGGACAGATTAGTGCTTGCTCACTTAAGACCAAGGGTCAATGCTTTTATCGATCCCCTTCAGTTTGCCTACCGACATAGATTGGGGGTGGATGATGCTATCCTTTCTCTGTTACATAGGGTACATTCATTTCTGGAGATTGACGGAACCACGGTGCGAGCGATGTTCTTCGATTTCTCGAGTGCATTTAACTCCCTGCAGCCACTTTTACTACACAAAAAGATGACTGATATGAAGGTGGAGGAGGGGATGAGAAATTGGATAACTGACTACCTATCAGATCGGCCACAGTTTGTACAGATGGGAGCAGTGGTGTCAAGCAGATTACTGAGCAGTGTAGGTGCCCCCCAGGGAACGGTGCTTGCGCCATTTCTATTCACACTGTATACTTCAGACTTTCAGTATAAATCTGAACTTTGCCACCTTCAAAAATTTTCGGATGACTCCGTGGTTGTGGGATGCATTAGGGGAGATCCGGGGGATGTGGAATACAGAAGGGTGGTGTCGAATTTCGTGGATTGGTGCAATGGTAACTATCTACAACTAAAGGTACCGTCACACTAAGCGACGCTGCAGCGATACCGACAACGATCCGGATCGCTGCAGCGTCGCTGTTTGGTCGCTGGAGAGCTGTCACACAGACCGCTCTCCAGCGACCAACGATGCCGGTAAGCAGGGTAAACATCGGGTTACTAAGCGCAGGGCCGCGCTTAGTAACCCGATGTTTACCCTGGATACCGTCCTAAAAGTAAAAAAACAAACGCTTCATACTTACCTACCGCTTTCTGTCCCCGGCGCTCTGCTTCTCTGCTCTGGCTGTGAGCACAGCGGCCGGAAAGCAGAGCGGTGACGTCACCGCTCTGCTTTCCGGCCACTGTGCTCACAGCCAGAGCAGAGAAGCACAGCACCGGGGACAGACAGCGGTAGGTAAGTATGAAGCGTTTGTTTTTTTTACTTTAACGATGGTAACCAGGGTAAATATTGGGTTACTAAGCGCGGCCCTGCGCTTAGTAACCCGATGTTTACCCTGGTTACCAGCAAAGACATCGCTGAATCGGCGTCACACACACCGATTCAGCGATGTCAGCGGGAGAGCCAGCGACGAAACAAAGTTCTGGACTTTCTTCCCCGACCAGCGATATCACAGCAGGGGCCTGATCGCTGCTGCCTGTCACACTGAACGATATCGCTAGCCAGGACGCTGCAACGTCACGGATCGCTAGCGATATCGTCTAGTGTGACGGTACCTTAAATGTTAAGAAAACCAAGGAGTTGGTGGCCAACTGTAGCAGGATAAAGATGGAATGCTTACCGATCACTATTGCTGGTCAGGAGGTCGAGCAGGTGGAGAGTTACAAATATTTGGGGGTCCATTTGGATAGCAAACTGGACTGGAGATGCCACTCAGAGTTTGTCTACAAGAAGGGGATGAGCAGATTGTATTTCCTAAGGAAACTGAGGTCTTTTAAAGGGAACCTGTCACCCCGTTTTTTGAGATTGAGCTATAAATACTGTTAAATAGGGCCTGCGCTGTGTGTTCCTATAGTGTATGTAGTGTACCCCGATTCCCCACCTATGCTGAGATATAACTTACCAAAGTCGCCGTTTTCGCCTGTCAATCAGGCTGGTCAGGTCGGGAGGGCGTGGTGACATCGCTGGTTCTTCCTCAGCTTTACGTTGGTGGCGTAGTGGTGAACAAGCAGCGCGCGATCTGCGCTGTAATCCCTTGCATCGGTGGGGGCGGCCATCTTCCTGGGGCCGCGCGTGCGCAGATCGAGTGCTCTGCTGCACGGGGCTTCAGGAAAATGGCCGCGGGATGCCGCGCGTGCGCATTAGAGATCGCGGCGGCCATTTTCCCAAAGCCGAGTTTGCATCTCGGCTTTGGGAAAATGGCCGCCGCGATCTCTAATGCGCACGCGCGGCATCCCGCGGCCATTTTCCTGAAGCCCCGTGCAGCAGAGCACTCGATCTGCGCACGCGCGGCCCCAGGAAGATGGCCGCCCCCACCGATGCAAGTGATTACAGCGCAGATCGCGCGCTGCTTGTTCACCACTACGCCACTACGCCACCAACGTAAAGCTGAGGAAGAACCACCGATGTCACCACGCCCTCCCGACCTGACCAGCCTGATTGACAGGCGAAAACGGCGACTTTGGTAAGTTATATCTCAGCATAGGTGGGGAATCAGGGTACACTACATACACTATAGGAACACACAGCGCAGGCCCTATTTAACAGTATTTATAGTTCAATCTCAAAAAACGGGGTGACAGGTTCCCTTTAATGTGTGCAGCAAAATGTTAGAAATGTTCTACCAATCTGTGGTGGCAAGTGCCATCTTTTTTGCAATCATGTGCTGGGGTAGTAGTGTGCGGGCCTCTGATGCTAATAAGCTGAATAAGATTATTAAGAAGGCAAGTTCTGCTGTGGGCTGCAATCTGGACTCTTTTGGGGAGGTAGTGGAGAGAAGAACTCTGAAAAAGTGTATGGCTATTATGAACAATAATGCACATCCACTATATGAGCTATTCATGAGACAGAAGAGCACCTTCAGTAACCGGCTAATACTTCTGAGGTGTAAGAAGGAAAACTATAGGAAATCGTTTGTGCCAACTGCCATGGGAATGTACAACAATAACATGAGGGTTAGGCCATGTTCACACAGTGCGTTTTTTACTGCGGAACCGCAGCGGTATTGCCGCTGCGGTTCCGCAGCAGTTTTCCATGCAGGGTACATAACAATGTAACCCTATGGAAAACAGTCACTGCTGTGCACATGGTCCGTAATTTCGTTTAAAAAGCCGCGCAGAATAGCTGCGGCAAAAAAGAAGGAGCATGTCACTTCTTTTTCCTGAACCGCAGCGGTTCTGCACCCATAGACCTCCATTGTGAGGTCAAAATCGCAGTAAAACCCACAGATCAAAAATATATCTGCGGGTTTTACTGCGATTTGATGTGCAGAACCGCTGCAGCAGGAAGTGCGGGGGAGCGGGCGGAAGTGCGTGGGCGGAGTGTGGCTGCCCCCCCGTGCTCCGATCCCGCCCCCCCGTGCTCCGTTGCCCCCCCCCCCCCGTGCTCCGATGCCCCCCCCCAGTGCTCCGATGCCCCCCCCGTGCCCTAATCTCCCCCCCTTATACTTACCCGGCGTCCCGGTGTCCGTCCGGCCGTCTTCTCCCTGGGCGCTGCCATCTTGCAAAATGGCGGGCGCATGCGCAGTGCGCCCGCCGAATCTGCCGGCCGGCAGATTCGCTCCAAAGTGCATTTTGATCACTGAGATATAACCTATCTCAGTGATCAAAATAAAAAAATAGTAAATGACACCCCCCCCCCCACTTTGTCACCCCCATTGGTAGGGACAATAAAAAAAATTAAGAATTTTTTTTTTTTTTTTCACTAAGGTTAGAATAGGGGTAGGGGTAGGGTTAGGGGTAGGGTTAGGGGTAGGGTTAGGGTATTTTCAGCCATTTTAGCCCTAAAAAGCTTCCTAGGAAACACACAGTCTCTGCATAGAAAACTGCATAAAAAAAGGATAAAAAAAACGCATCAAAAAACGCATCAAAAAAGGACAAAAAAAGGACCTGCGTTTTCTGCCAAGAGCTGCAGTTTTTTAAAAAAACTGTCCTGAAAAAAAAAGGATGGAAATCCTGAACGTGTGAACATACCCTTAAACCACCAAGGTGAATGTCTACTTATTTCTCTACATTTCAGTTCACTCGTTGTGTATATCCTATTCTAATGTATAATGTTCTTCTGTCAACTCCACTGTCATGTCAACTATGTAATTCCTTTATGATTTTTATGATTTAAGTTGTGCTGCTGTGCTACCATAATTTCCCACGGGATCAATAAAGTGTATCGTATCGTATCGTATATCCCTAAGGCTACTTTCACACTAGCGTTAACTGCAAACCGTCACAAAAACGTCTTTTTGCTGAAAAAACGGATGCGTCAAAAAAGTGCAAAATGTATGCAACGCATACAGCATTTCGACGGATCCGTCTATTTGGGGATGTCTGGCCAATTAGCTAAAAAAATCCTGTTTCTGAGCATGCTCAGTAGAAAAAAACGTGTTGCAGCGCTGCATTGCGTCGTACGACGTGTCTCGACGCATCCGTCGCTCATAGACTTTCATTGTAGCCAAAGACGCATGCCGATGGATGCGCCGAGACACGTTTTTTTGTCGGAGCCAAAAAACGTTGTAATCTACGTTTTTCCAGACGACGTGTCGCCTAATTTCGACGCATCCGTCGAAAGACGTATACCGACGTATGCAAATCCGTCGCAATGCGTCGCCAATACAAGTCTATGGGGAAAAAACGCATCCAGCAAAATATTTTGCTGGATGCGTTTTTCTGCAAAACGACGCATTTTAACGTATTGCAGTTAACGCTAGTGTGAAAGTAGCCTAACCTGGCAGTGTGATTTTACTGGACGCGGCACATGAATTACCGGCTCTGTAAAGGATCTCGAGGTACGGTTCTACAGGAAGTATAGTTTTCCCTCTGGAGGTACTCCACTTTATTAGCATGCACAAAGTGACACAAGTTAGCCCCCAAACCGCAAACAAAAAACTGCGTTTTTTGCCGCAGCTTCTTCCCTGCCAAGAAACCAGGCTTTGCTGCAGAATAATACACGCACCAGAAAACGCCCTGTGTGAACCTACCCTTATATATCGGCTTTTTTTTTTTTAATGTGCTTTATTTTCACCAACATGCACAGAGCTTGACTGTGAGAGCCACAGATACCGCACGAATCACGCATTCCATCCGCAGGCTTCCAGCAGCCTCTCTCTGACCCTGTAGTGTGCACAGAGCTCTCTGAAGGCAGAAGCCGCCTGTTCCTACGGTTACGGAGAGAGCACCGGACACGGTGTCACCACCGTAGTGGATGGAGATGAATCCCGGCGAGCACGTGACCGGTACACCGCGTGCACTCTCCGTCCTCACGTTCCCGGCCCGCACTGTGCTGCTGAGGGGCGGAAGTGTCGGCCTGCTCCGCCTGCTGTGACCGCTAGGTGGCCGGAAGTGTTCCGGTCAGCGTGAGAGCCGGGGAGCGCCGATTCCGCTAGTATACACCACATGTGTGACGAGCAGACATGGCGGCTGTTACCGGGGCCTGGACGTGTCCTCAGCGCACACTGCGAGTCACGGTGAGACACATTGGGAGGAGTAGTTATCTGCCCGGTGACTGAGGGCTCATAGCTCAGCTTGGCAGGTGTCAGGCTGCAGGTGGTGACCTTACACCTGGACATGGGGCCCTGTGTGAGAGCTCCCGCCGCCATACTCCCCGGTCTGATGGCTGGCTGACCCCCCATCACTGCCAGGCTGACCACCCATCACTGCCAGGCTGACCACCCATCACTGCCAGGCTGACCACCCATCACTGCCAGGCTGACCACCCATCACTGCCAGGCTGACCACCCATCACTGCCAGGCTGACCACCCATCACTGCCAGGCTGACCACCCATCACTGCCAGGCTGACCACCCATCACTGCCAGGCTGACCACCCATCACAGCCAGGCTGACCACCCATCACTGCCAGGCTGACCACCCATCACTGCCAGGCTGACCACCCATCACTGCCAGGCTGACCACCCATCACTGCCAGGCTGACCACCCATCACTGCCAGGCTGACCACCCATCACTGCCAGGCTGACCACCCATCACTGCCAGGCTGACCACCCATCACTGCCAGGCTCTCCTGCAGATCGGACCTGGCTGCTCTGGACAATGGCCGTGGATTACTATAATAATCATATAAAGCACAGTGATCTGTTCCATCAGTCATCTAAGAGGAAGCCCCCCGGATCTATGTATTATTATGGGGGCTGTTTTTAAAAGAGGATTTTTTTTAGATCAGAAAGTAAAACATAAGCGAGACGGACCCTATTCTTGTCAATGGGGCTCCTCTACTTTCTTCTGCAGAACTGATGGAAAATATCACTTATTGTTTGCGTCTAAAGCCGTGTTCACACTGTGTTTCACCCTCTCGTCAGTGGCTTTCATCTGAAACCCTGGAGCGTGACGCGGGTGTGTGCACCAACAAGCCATTGTTAATGAATCAGATGGAATCACAGTGTGCTCGGTTGTACATAGGTTTCATCCATATCCGCCTAGTTGAGGCGAGTACCAAGAGGTAGTCGGCTGTATCTCGGCACCGCCTCATGTCGGTGTGTGCGGCTATAAGTTATGTATGAGAGCACACTGTGACTGCAGCGTTACAGATAATGGCCCCCCTTTAGCACATACACCCAAATCCCATTTTGCAGGTACTCATGCGCTTGCCCTGACAGAGCCGTAGATCATAGGCCAAAACGCCATGTGAACATAGCCTAAAGCAGAGCAGACGGCCATAATGTATGAACGGCTGCGCCACCTTACCCTTCTCTCTGGACGTTTGAATGGTGGCGGATTCCGACGTGTGTGAGCATATCCATATTTAAAGAGACAGTCTTGTAAAAACAAGCTTTTCCTGGAAAGAAGCTGCCAGTAACCATGTTTGCCATGTGTTGTCACTGCTGCGTGTAAGGCCTCTATGACACTTCCGTCTGTCATAATGCGTCATTTTGTGAAAAAAACAGATCCTGCGATTTTGCCCGCAGGATGCGTTTTTTCCTCATAGACTTGTATTAGCGACGGATGGCCACACGTTTCATCCGTCGTGCACTGGATCCGTAGTAAAATTGCTGTCCGTCGGGCAGAGAACACGTTCAGAGGATTGTTTTTTCTGCACTTTCGCTGACTGAAAAGCAGGAATCCAGCGACGGGTCCCGTCTTTTCAAACGGAGCATGCGCGGAAGGGAAATTCTCTCTCACTCTCTCTCTCTTCTTACTATTGATGCTGCCTATGCAGCATCAATAGTAAAAAGATATAATGTTAAAAAAAAAAATCGCAATATTCTAACCTTCTGGCGTCCCGCACAGCGTTACCAATTCTCGCGATGCTCCCGGCAGCTGGCGTTCCCAGTAATGCCTTGCGAAATGACCCGATGACGTCGCGGTCTCTCGAGACCTTTATGTCATCAAAGGTCATTGTAGCGCAAGGCATTACTGGGAACGCCAGCTGCTGGGAGCATCGGTAATGCTGCACGAGATGCCGAAAGGTGAGAATATTGCGATTTTTTTTTTTTTTTTTTTTTTTTTTTTAAATTTTTTTATTTTTAACATGGGTTGTGTTGTGTATGTGTTTTTTTGCAGCGGAAAACCGCTTCGAAGATGCATATACAACAGGTGCACATAGCCTCGACGGGTCCGTCAGAAAAACAGGCCCAGTGCACCTGTTTTTTACAATCTGCACATGCATTTTGCTGCATTTTTGGTGCTAAAACCTGATGAAGCTGAATCAGATTATTTTTTTTATGCGCTAAACTTTATCAACATGCAGAATGTACCCTGACAAAATCACAGTAAAAAAAAAAACACACCAAAAACATATTAAAAAACAGCAAAGACTAAGCAAAACCTGCTTTTTTTTGTAAGCGGCTTAAACTTTGCATAAAATAACGCAACATATGAACATAGCCTTAGGGTATGTGCACCCGTTCAGGTTTTTTTGCAGTTTTTTTCGTGATAAAAACTAATTAAAAACGCATACATTATGCATCCTATCATTTAGAATGCATTCTGCAATTTTTGTGCACATGATGCATCTTTTTCCGCGAAAAAAACGCATCGCGGTAAAAAAAAACAGCATGTTCATTAATTTTGTGTGTTTTGTCACATTTTTCCCGCTATTCTATGCATTTGGAAAATAACGCAAAAAAGCATCAAAAACGCGCAAAAAAAACGCATGCGGATTTCTGGCAGAAATGTCCGTTTTTTTTCAGGAAAATTTCTGCCAAGAATCCTGACGTGTGCACATAGCCTTATGGTTTCCTTAAGTTTTGAGGGCGAGTATAGTTCAGATTGGCGAAGTATTCTTGCCGCAAGAACTATTTTGGATCTGTTGGTCACGTTTCAGCTCCGTCAATTGTCTGACAGATTCCGTGCCCACCATGTGGTATGAGAGAGCCGTGATGCCAGTATACACTGTTTTCTAGCACAGTTTCCCCTCCTTTGCCGTCTGTTTCCTCTGAATCGTGTGATTTCTGTTAGTGGCGGTGATGAGCGTGGAGCAATTAGTGATGCCTTATCCACCAGTGGTTACACAACACATTCGGGCAGATTATGCCATCTGTATAGTGCCCGCTCATTCTGCTGCTGAGTAAAGTCCAGTCAGAGGGGTTTTCAAGGACTTAAGGTCAGTGGGGTCTTACTTTCGGCATGCTGCCCAGCTGTTTGAGGGGCAGTGTCCCTCCAGCGGGTGATACCTCTGCTTTTTTTTCCTGGGCAGACTTTGAGCTTGCTGTTATTTTCACTACAACTGATGGGGGCTATAGGTGGATTGTGCGGGGTTTGCTGCCCCAGTCGTTGTGGGAATGCTGCAGTTTCCATCAGTGCTGCATACCCCATATACCAGGTCTGTGGTGTTGGTTACATCTGCACTGCGGACTAACACCGGCTTTTTTACCTCTCTTTTTAGGCTTGTTGAGCTGCAGGTATGCTGTTTATTCGAGACGACATTTATAAGGAATACGCAAACATGATGATGAATATTTTCATTCTGTCCATGATCCTTTGCATATCCCTGTCCTTCTGGATTATATCAATTACTGCCAGTACATATTATGGTAAGCTCCCTGACGCGGGATCGGCTTTCTAGCTTGGTTATTTCCCCATTTCCGCTTCCTCGTTCTGCAGCAGTAATGTCTGTGGCCAGTACTTACTATTGCCATGACACGGCCGCAGCCATTGCAGACCATAGTGACATTGTCATCCATACCAGAGGCCTGATATCCTGATATCATCAGTTCTATTTAGGGGATTTGTCTGAACCTCAGACCATCCCCTTAAAGGGACCCTGTCAGCAGGATTGTGCTCATTAATCTAGTGTCAGGTTGGCGCTGTTATACTGATTAAAAGATGGTGCTGGCGGTGCCTGTGCAGTAGCATCTGTCGGATGGCAGGTAGATACTACTGCACAGGCGCCACCACCGGCACCATTTTTTTTTCTCTTATCAATATGGCGGCGCCTGCGCAGTAGCATCGATCACATTCCGTATAATGCTGCTATGCAGCTTCCAGCGCCATTTTGATGAAGATAAATTTCTTGAGGAACAAAAAAATGACAAAATCAAATGAATATATGGATATTATAGATCCGATCATGCTAGAGCGCAGGCGCCGCCGCCTGCATGATGTCATTTTTTTTTTCTTCAAACAATAAGATATGCAGTATGTAAAATAGGAGAGGCAGGTCAGTGAGGGATCAGTGACCTGTCATAAGCCATCAGTATGAATTCCTAAGCAGAGCACCACATGAAGACCCCCACAGGCCACCCGGGGGCGCGGGCATATGATTAACACAAAACTGGAAATAAAGATTAAACAACAACCACAAGACTGACCAGGTATCATTGTAATCAGTATAACAGCGCCAACCTGACACTGTAGGTTACTGTGCACAATCCTGCTGACAGGGTCCCTTTAAATAATTTTTTATTAGGGTAGGACTAATTTTATTATATATTAGAGACGAAGCACTAAACCTGCGAAGCTCGTCCACCAGGTATGGACAAATGGAAAAATGCAATGATTTCATTGCATCATCATACAGACTATATATATATATATATATATATATATATATATATATATATATGTATATGTATATATATATATATATATATATATATATATATATATATATGTATATATATATGTATATATATATGTATGTATATGTGTATATATATATATATATATATATATATATGTATATATATATATATATATGTATATATATATATATATATGTATATATATATATGTATATATATATATATATATATATATGTATGTATATATATATATGTATGTATATATATATGTATGTATATATATATATATATATATGTATGTATATATATATGTATGTATATATATATATATATATATGTATGTATATATATATATATATATGTATGTATATATATATATATATGTATGTATATATATATATATGTATGTATATATATATATATGTATGTATATATATATATATATGTATGTATATATATATATATATATAGTCATGGCCAAAAGTAATAACACCCCTGCAATTCTGTCAGATAATACTCATTTTCTTCCTGAAAATGATTGCAATCACAAATTCTTTGGTATTATCTTCATTTAATTTGTCTTAAATGAAAAAACACAAAAAGAATTGTCCTAAAGCCAAATTGGATATAATTCCACACCAAACATAAAAAAGGGAGTGGACAAAAGTATTGGCACTGTTCGAAAAATCATGTTACTTCTCTAATTTGTGTAATTAACAGCACCTGTAACTTACCTGTGGCACCTAACAGGTGTTGGCAATAACTAAATCACACTTGCAGCCAGTTGACATGGATTAAAGTTGACTCAACCTCTGTCCTGTGTCCTTGTGTGTACCACATTGAGCATGGAGAAAAGAAAGAAGACCAAAGAACTGTCTGAGGACTTAAGAAACCAAATTGTGAGGATGGATGATCAATCTCAAGGCTACAAGTCCATCTCCAAAGACCTGAATGTTCCTGTCTCTACCGTGCGCAGTGTCAAGAAGTTTAAAGCCCATGGCACTGTGGCTAACCTCCCTAGATGTGGACAGAAAAGAAAAATTGACAAGAGATTTCAACGCAAGATTGTATGGATGTTGGATAAAGAACCTCGACTAATATCCAAACAAGTTCAAGCTGCCCTGCAGTCCGAGGGTACAACAGTGTCAACCCGTACTATCCGTCAGCATCTGAATGAAAAGGGACTGTATGGTAGGAGACCCAGGAAGACCCCACTTCTTACCCCGAGACACAAAAAAGCCAGGCTGGAGTTTGCCAAAACTTACCTGAAAAAGCCTAAAACTTTTTGGAAGAATGTTCTCTGGTCAGATGAGACAAAAGTAGAGCTTTTTGGGCAAAGGCATCAACATAGAGTTTACAGGAGAAAAAAAGAGGCATTCAAAGAAAAGAACACGGTCCCCACAGTCAAACATGGCGGAGGTTCCCTGATGTTTTGGGGTTGCTTTGCTGCCTCTGGCACTGGACTGCTTGACCGTGTGCATGGCTTATGAAGTCTGAAGACTACCAACAAATTTTGCAGCATAATTTAGGGCCTAGTGTGAGAAAGCTGGGTCTCCCTCACAGGTCATGGGTCTTCCAGCAGGACAATGACCCAAAACACACTTCACAAAGCACTAGAAAATGGTTTGAGAGAAAGCACTGGAGACTTCTAAGGTGGCCAGCAATGAGTCCAGACCTGAATCCCATAGAACACCTGTGGAGAGATCTAAAAATGGTAGTTTGGAGAAGGCACCCTTCAAATATCAGGGACCTGGAGCAGTTTGCCAAAGAAGAATGGTCTAAAATTCCAGCAGAACATTGTAAGAAACTCATTGATGGTTACCGGAAGCGGTTGGTTACAGTTATTTTGGCTAAAGGTTGTGCAACCAAGTATTAGGCTGAGGGTGCCAATACTTTTGTCTGGCCCATTTTTGGAGTTTTGTGTGAAATGATCAATGTTTTGCTTTTTGCTTCATTCTCTTTTGTGTTTTTTCATTTAAGACAAATTAAATGAAGATAATAATACCAAATAATTTGTGTTTGCGATCATTTTCAGGAAGAAACTGAGTATTATCTGACAGAATTGCAGGGGTGTCAATACTTTTGGCCATGACTGTATATATATAGATGTATAGATATATGTATAGATATGTGTATGTGTATATACAGTGGGGCAAAAAAGTATTTAGTCAGTCAGCAATAGTGCAAGTTCCACCACTTAAAAAGATGAGAGGCGTCTGTAATTTACATCATAGGTAGACCTCAACTTTGGGAGACAAACTGAGAAAAAAAAATCCAGAAAATCACATTGTCTGTTTTTTTAACATTTTATTTGCATATTATGGTGGAAAATAAGTATTTGGTCAGAAACAAACAATCAAGCTTTCAGGCTCTCACAGACCTGTAACTTCTTCTTTAAGAGTCTCCTCTTTCCTCCACTCATTACCTGTAGTAATGGCACCTGTTTAAACTTGTTATCAGTATAAAAAGACACCTGTGCACACCCTCAAACAGTCTGACTCCAAACTCCACTATGGTGAAGACCAAAGAGCTGTCAAAGGACACCAGAAACAAAATTGTAGCCCTGCACCAGGCTGGGAAGACTGAATCTGCAATAGCCAACCAGCTTGGAGTGAAGAAATCAACAGTGGGAGCAATAATTAGAAAATGGAAGACATACAAGACCACTGATAATCTCCCTCGATCTGGGGCTCCACGCAAAATCCCACCCCGTGGGGTCAGAATGATCACAAGAACGGTGAGCAAAAATCCCAGAACCACGCGGGGGGACCTAGTGAATGACCTTCTGAGAGCTGGGACCAATGTAACAAGGCCTACCATAAGTAACACACTACGCCACCATGGACTCAGATTCTGCAGTGCCAGACGTGTCCCACTGCTTAAGCCAGTACATGTCCGGGCCCGTCTGAAGTTTGCTAGAGAGCATTTGGATGATCCAGAGGAGTTTTGGGAGAATGTCCTATGGTCTGATGAAACCAAACTGGAACTGTTTGGTAGAAACACAACTTGTCGTGTTTGGAGGAAAAAGAATACTGAGTTGCATCCATCAAACACCATACCTACTGTAAAGCATGGTGGTGGAAACATCATGCTTTGGGGCTGTTTCTCTGCAAAGGGGCCAGGACGACTGATCCGGGTACATGAAATAATGAATGGGGCCATGTATCGTGAGATTTTGAGTGCAAACCTCCTTCCATCAGCAAGGGCATTGAAGATGAAACGTGGCTGGGTCTTTCAACATGACAATGATCCAAAGCACACCGCCAGAGCAACGAAGGAGTGGCTTCGTAAGAAGCATTTCAAGGTCCTGGAGTGGCCTAGCCAGTCTCCAGATCTCAACCCTATAGAAAACCTTTGGAGGGAGTTGAAAGTCCGTGTTGCCAAGCGAAAAGCCAAAAACATCACTGCTCTAGAGGAGATCTGCATGGAGGAATGGGCCAACATACCAACAACAGTGTGTGGCAACCTTGTGAAGACTTACAGAAAATGTTTGACCTCTGTCATTGCCAACAAAGGATATATTACAAAGTTTTGAGATGAAATTTTGTTTCTGACCAAATACTTATTTTCCACCATAATATGCAAATAAAATGTTAAAAAAACAGACAATGTGATTTTCTGGATTTTTTTTTCTCAGTTTGTCTCCCATAGTTGAGGTCTACCTATGATGTAAATTACAGACGCCTCTCATCTTTTTAAGTGGTGGAACTTGCACTATTGCTGACTGACTAAATACTTTTTTGCCCCACTGTATATATATATATATATATATATATATATATATATTATGTGTGCTTAAAAGTCAGAAAACCAGTAATATGAAATGACTTTCTGAACTTGTTCTCCTAGGCACTCTGCGGCCCATATCTCCTTGGCGTTGGCTGCTTTCTGTAATAATTCCAATTGTTATCGTTTCCCATGGCATAAAGAAGAAGAGCTTGGATAGCAGTGGTGCTCTAGGAGGTATGTTTTCCATATTTTCTGCGTCATGTTCTAGATACAGTGCACTTGGCTTTTTTTTTTTTTGGACTTGGACAACCCCTTCTTATAGGACTTGACCGGTCCAAATGAAAGGATTCATCGGTTTCTGAGCTGGGACCTTCCGGTACCTATGCGTTATACATACCCCCAGCCAGCCCCATACACTTGTAAGTACACTTCCAGTCCCAGCTGGACTGACAAATCCTCACAGTTAACACTGTGTGAGCTGGGGGGAATTCATATGTCTGCAGTTGCACAGAGTAACTGCAGACTTCTCGATTTGCATTGTACAACCCCTTTAAACAAAATTGGGCCCCATTGAAAATAAAAACAGCTTATACTCACCTCCCAGACTAGTGCCATTCCAGTGACGCTGGTTGTGCATCTTCTAGCACTCGCACGACATTATGCCACATGAAAGCTGCAGCCAGTCATCTACCACTAATAGGCGGCAGTGGTCTCACCCGCCGCTATTAACTAGTTAAATGCCACTGTCAAACGCTCCCAGCGACATTTAACTACCGTTTCCGGCCATCGGGTCGGAAATGAGCGCATCTCTGACCCCCGTCAGATGATCAGGGCCGGATTGCTATGAGTGCCACCCTGTGGCAAGAATTCAAAAATGCAGGAATTCAGCTACATAGGAGCGATCTGAGCTTCCCTCCTATGTAGTTGAGCTGATCGAGTTGTGCCAGCTTCTAGCCTCCCATGGAGGCTATTGAAACATGGCAAAAGTAAAAAAAAAAAAAAGTTCTAAAAAATATAAAAGTTCAAATCACCCCCCTTTCACCCCATTCAAAATAAAACAAAAAAATCAAATATACACATATTTGGTATCGCCGCCTTCAGAATCGCCCAATCTATCAATAAAAAAAAGGATTAACGGGCGATCAAAAGAAAGTATCTGCATCAAAATAGTATAATTAAAAACATCAGCTCGGCACGCAAAAAAATAAGCCCTCACCCGACCCCAGATGACGAAAAATGGAGATGCTACGAGTATCGTAAAATGGCGCAATTTTTTTTTGTTTTTCAAAGTTTGGATTTTTTTTTTTTCACCACTTAGATAAAAAAGAACCTAACATGTTTGGTGTCTGTGAACTCGTAATGACCTGGAGAATCATATTAGCAAGTCAGTTTTAGCATTTAGTGAACCTAGTAAAAAAGCCAAACAAAAAAACAAGTGTGGGATTGCACTTTTTTTGCAATTTCACCGCACTTGAATTTTTTTCCCGTTTTCTAGTACACAACATGCTAAAACCAATGATGTTGTTCAAAAGTACAGCTCATCCCGCAAAAAAATAAGCCCTCACACGGCCATATTGACAGAAAATTAAAAAAGTTATGGCTCTGGGAAGGAGGGGAGCGAAAAACGAAAATACCCCGGGTCATGAAGGGTTAAGAATTGTACTTCTTTATGGTTCCTCCCTCATCAGTGAAGGCATTGGATACGATATAGGTTGTACTCTATGTCTGTCTGCTGTGTATGTGTATTGGGGCCTCCCGACTCTCCCCAAAGAGATAATGTTGGGAAATATAAGGTAGGGGTCATTTACATTCATAATTGACCCTTCAATTCTCCGGCAGAGGCGCTTTCTTTTTTATCAAATCTGAAAACACATGAATGCTCTACCGAGCGTAACAGTCACGTGTTGTTCAGGAGAGAGGTCTTCTGGCAAAGAAAGCTCACATGTACACTACCGTTCAAAAGTTTAGGGTCACCCAGAGAATTTTGTATTTTCCATGAAAACTTATACTTTTATTAATCAAACTAGATGGTAGCCCGATTCTAACGTATTCTAGAATATGTATGTAGTTTATTTATGAAGATTTTAGAATAATACATTGAATACCCAGGATTCGGCCGGCCGTGACCAATTAACGAAGCGTGGTTCAAATCCCGTGCCAATTCGCAGCCGGACTGCGCCTGTCACTGATTGTTCGCGGCGGGCCACGTAGTATATTGCACAGCCCACGCAGTATATTGCACAGCCCACGTAGTATATTATTATTTATTTATATAGCACCATTAATTCCATGGTGCTGTACATGAGAAAGGGGTTACATACATGGTTATAGATAGTTTAAGGTGACAGACTGGTACAGAGCGGAGAGGACCCTGTCCTTGCGGACTTACATTCTATGGGATATTGCACAGCCCACGCAGTATATTGCACAGCCCACGCAGTATATTGCACAGCCCACGCAGTATATTGCACAGCCTATTGCACAGCCCACGTAGTATATTATTATTTATTTATATAGCACCATTTAGGCTACGTTCACATTTGCGTTGTGCGCCGCTGCGTCGGCGACGCAACGCACAACGCAAATAAAAACGCACGCAAAAACGCTGCGTTTTGCGACGCATGCGTCCTTTTTTGCCGAAATTTGGATGCAAGAAAAATGCAACGTGTTGCGTTTTCTGCGCCCGACGCTTGCGGCAAAAAAAACGCATGCGTCGCACAACGCAGCACAACGCATGTCCATGCGTCCCCCATGTTAAATATAGGGGCGCATGCGTCGCCCGACGCAAACACGCAAAACGCTAATGTGAACGTAGCCCAATTCCATGGTGCTGTACATGAGAAAGGGGTTACATACAGGGTTATAGATAGTTTACAGTGACAGACTGGTGCAGAGCGGAGAGGACCCTGTCCTTGCGGACTTACATTCTATGGGATATTGCACAGCCCACGCAGGATATTGCACAGCCCACGCAGTATATTGCACAGCCCACGCAGTATATTGCACAGCCCACGCAGTATATTGCACAGCCCACGCAGTATATTGCACAGCCCACGCAGTATATTGCACAGCCCACGCAGTATATTGCACAGCCCACGCAGTATATTGCACAGCCCACGCAGTATATTGCACAGCCCACGCAGTATATTGCACAGCCCACGCAGTATATTGCACAGCCCACGCAGTATATTGCCCAGCCCACGCAGTATATTGCCCAGCCCACGCAGTATATTGCCCAGCCCACGCAGTATATTGCCCAGCCCACGCAGTATATGGCCCAGCCCACGCAGTATATTGCACAGCCCTCGCAGTATATTGCACAGCCCACGCAGTATATTGCACAGCCCACGCAGTATATTGCACAGCCCACGCAGTATATTGCACAGCCCACGCAGTATATTGCACAGCCCACGCAGTATATTGCACAGCCCACGCAGTATATTGCAATGTGGGCATCATATCCCTGACCGCTACGTCATCATCTCGCGAGATCGCAATGCATGGAGCGGTCACCGGAACGTCGCGAGCAGCAGGAAAGGCCTGTTGTGGATCCGAGGGGCCGACGGACAGTGAGTATATAACGATTTTTTATTTTTTTTAAATATCGGGTTACTAAGCGCAGGGCCGTGCTTAGTAACCCGATATTTACCCTGGTTACCATTGTAAAAGTTAAAAAAAAAAACAGTACATACTCACATTCCGATGTCTGTCACGTCCCCCGGCGTCAGCTTCCCTGCACTGACTGTCAGCGTCGGCCGTAAAGCAGAGCACAGCGGTGACGTCACCACTGTGCTCTGCTTTACGGCCGGCCGGCGCTGACAGTCAGTGCAGGGAAGCTGACGCCGGGGGACGTGACAGACATCGGAATGTGAGTATGTACTGTGTTTTTGTTTTTTTTTTTACTTTTACAATGGTAACTAGGGTAAATATCGGGTTACTAAGTGCGGCCCTGCACTTAGTAACCCGATGTTTACCCTGGTTACCCGGGGACTTCGGCATCGTTGAAGATAGTTTCAACGATGCTGAAGTCTTTCCCCGGATCGTTGGTCGCTGGAGAGAGCTGACTGTGTGACAGCTCCCCAGTGACCACACAACGACTTACCAACGATCACGGCCAGGTCGTATCGCTGGTCGTGATCGTTGGTAAATCGTTTAGTGTAACGGTACCTTAAGGATTCTCTCTTTAAGCTCAGTGTTTGTTTATTTAAATGTCTATGTATCACACCTTGCCTGTGCTCTCCACTGTATATAATTGGGTTTCTTCAAATATTTTGGTATACCAGCCTGATGAAGAGGCTATATAAATGGAGAGAGAGAGAGAGAGAAAAAAATAGAGAAAAAAAAACAACCAGCACTCCTAATGTGAACACGTGCAAGCTGCATCATATAGGTAAAGAACACAGCAGCACAGCAGCACATGTACATGAATCTAGGCCATGTGAAGACACAGACAAATATTCAATATGAATACTTCTCAAAAATATTTTTCATAAATTTTTCATAAAACTTAGTTATAGATAAAATGAGGATTCTTAGCGCATAAATTGGCCAATTCATGTGTGCCCATCAACCACGGCAAGGTGATCTCCCTCTGACTGATGGGTCCTACACTACCATATATATATAGATAGATACACACACACACACACACTCACACTCTTGTGGCCAAAAGTATTGACACCCCTGCAATTCTGTCAGATAATACTCAGTTTCTTCCTGAAAATGATTGCAATCACAAATTCTTTGGTATTCTTATCATTTAATTTGTCTTAAATGAAAAAAACACAAAAGAGAATGAAGCAAAAAGCAAAACAATGATCATTTCACACAAAACTCCAAAAATGGGCCAGACAAAAGTATTGGCACCCTGAGCCTAATACTTGGTTGCACAACCTTTAGCCAAAATAACTGCGATGATCCGCTTCCGGTAACCATCAATGAGTTTCTTACAATGCTCTGCTGGAATTTTAGACCATTCTTCTTTGGCAAACTGCTCCAGGTCCCTGATATTTGAAGGGTGCCTTCTCCAAACTACCATTTTTAGATCTCTCCACGGGTGTTCTATGGATTCAGGTCTGGACTCATTGCTGGCCACCTTAGAAGTCTCCAGTGCTTTCTCTCAAACCATTTTCTAGTGCTTTTTGAAGTGTGTTTTGGGTCATTGTCCTGCTGGAAGACCCATGGACTCTGAGGGAGACCCAGCTTTCTCACACTGGGCCCTACATTATGCTGCAAAATGTGTTGGTAGTCTTCAGACTTCATAATGCCATGCACACGGTCAAGCAGTCCAGTGCTAGAGGTAGCAAAGCAACCCCAAAACATCAGGGAACCTCCGCCATGTTTGACTGTGGGGACCGTGTTCTTTTCTTTGAATGCCTCTTTTTTTCTCCTGTAAACTCTATGTTGATGCCTTTGCCCAAAAAGCTCTACTTTTGTCTCATCTGACCAGAGAACATTCTTCCAAAATGTTTTAGGCTTTTTCAGGTAAGTTTTGGCAAACTCCAGCCTGGCTTTTTTATGTCTTAGGGTAAGAAGTGGGGTCTTCCTGGGTCTCCTACCATACAATCCCTTTTCATTCAGACGCCGACGGATAGTACGGGTTGACACTGTTGTACCCTCGGACTGCAGGGCAGCTTGAACTTGTTTAGATGTTAGTCGAGGACTCGAGGTTCTTTATCCAACATCCGCACAATCTTGCGTTGAAATCTCTTGTCAATTTTTCTTTTCCGTCCACATCTAGGGAGGTTAGCCACAGTGCCATGGGCTTTAAACTTCTTGATGACACTGCGCATGGTAGACACAGGAACATTCAGGTCTTTGGAGATGGACTTGTAGCCTTGAGATTGCTCATGCTTCCTCACAATTTGGTTTCTCAAGTCCTCAGACAGTTCTTTGGTCTTCTTTCTTTTCTCCATGCTCAATGTGGTACACACAAGGACATAGGACAGAGGTTGAGGCAACTTTAATCCATGTCAACTGGCTGCAAGTGTGATTTAGTTATTGCCAACACCTGTTAGGTGCCACAGGTAAGTTACAGGTGCTGTTAATTACACAAATTAGAGAAGCATCACATGATTTTTCGAACAGTGCCAATACTTTTGTCCACTCCCTTTTTTATGTTTGGTGTGGAATTATATCCAATTTGGCTTTAGGACAATTCTTTTTGTGTTTTATCATTGTAGACAAATTAAATGAAGATAATACCAAAGAATTTGTGATTGAAATCATTTTCAGCAGGAAGAAACCGAGTATTATCTGACAGGATTGCAGGGGTGTCAATACTTTTGCCCACAAATAAAAAAAAAAAAAATATATATATATATATACAGTGGGGCAAAAAAGTATTTAGTCAGTCAGCAATAGTGCAAGTTCCACCACTTAAAAAGATGAGAGGCGTCTGTAATTTACATCATAAGTAGACCTCAACTATGGGAGACAAACTGAGAAAAAAAAATCCAGGAAATCACATTGTCTGTTTTTTTAACATTTTATTTGCATATTATGGTGGAAAATAAGTATTTGGTCAGAAACAAAATTTCATCTCAATACTTTGTAATATATCCTTTGTTGCCAATGACAGAGGTCAAACGTTTTCTGTAAGTCTTCACAAGGTTGCCACACACTGTTGTTGGTATGTTGGCCCATTCCTCCATGCAGATCTCCTCTAGAGCAGTGATGTTTTTGGCTTTTCGCTTGGCAACACGGACTTTCAACTCCCTCCAAAGGTTTTCTATAGGGTTGAGATCTGGAGACTGGCTAGGCCACTCCAGGACCTTGAAATGCTTCTTACGAAGCCACTCCTTCGTTGCCCTGGCGGTGTGCTTTGGATCATTGTCATGTTGAAAGACCCAGCCACGTTTCATCTTCAATGCCCTTGCTGATGGAAGGAGGTTTGCACTCAAAATCTCACGATACATGGCCCCATTCATTCTTTCATGTACCCGGATCAGTCGTCCTGGCCCCTTTGCAGAGAAACAGCCCCAAAGCATGATGTTTCCACCACCATGCTTTACAGTAGATATGGTGTTTGATGGATGCAACTCAGTATTCTTTTTCCTGCAAACACGACAAGTTGTGTTTCTACCAAACAGTTCCAGTTTGGTTTCATCAGACCATAGGACATTCTCCCAAAACTCCTCTGGATCATCCAAATGCTCTCTAGCAAACTTCAGACGGGCCCGGACATGTACTGGCTTAAGCAGTGGGACACGTCTGGCACTGCAGGATCTGAGTCCATGGTGGCGTAGTGTGTTACTTATGGTAGGCCTTGTTACATTGGTCCCAGCTCTCTGCAGTTCATTCACTAGGTCCCCCCGCGTGGTTCTGGGATTTTGCTCACCGTTCTTGTGATCATTCTGACCCCACGGGGTGGGATTTTGCGTGGAGCCCCAGATCGAGGGAGATTATCAGTGGTCTTGTATGTCTTCCATTTTCTAATTATTGCTCCCACTGTTGATTTCTTCACACCAAGCTGGTTGGCTATTGCAGATTCAGTCTTCCCAGCCTGGTGCAGGGCTACAATTTTGTTTCTGGTGTCCTTTGACAGCTCTTTGGTCTTCACCATAGTGGAGTTTGGAGTCAGACTGTTTGAGGGTGTGCACAGGTGTCTTTTTATACTGATAACAAGTTTAAACAGGTGCCATTACTACAGGTAATGAATGGAGGAAAGAGGAGACTCTTAAAGAAGAAGTTACAGGTCTGTGAGAGCCAGAAATCTTGATTGTTTGTTTCTGACCAAATACTTATTTTCCACCATAATATGCAAAAAAAAATGATAAAAAAGCAAACAATGTGATTTTCTGGATTTTTTTTTCTCAGTTTGTCTCCCATAGTTGAGGTCTACCTATGATGTAAATTACAGACGCCTCTCATCTTTTTAAGTGGTGGAACTTGTACTATTGCTGACTGACTAAATACTTTTTTGCCCCACTGTGTGTGTGTATATATATATATATATATATATATATATATATATATATATATATATATATTATACTGTATGTATATGTGTTGTAATCACACGTACATGTGCTCAGACCCATAGGTTTGAATGGGTCTGGGTGTGTAATGATGTGTAATGGCAGCCTTGCATTGTATTTCCAGGCATTTGTTGACTATGTTTTCATACATCCAACTCTCTTGGGCTTGGTGCATAGAATCTATTATTCTGTGTTGTTTTTCTTTACAGGGCTGCTGGTCGGTTTTCTCCTGACAGTCGCTAACTACAGCTTTTTCTCAGCCCTTCTTATGTTCTTTTTTACATCATCAAAACTCACAAAATGGAAAGGAGAGGCCAAGAAAAAGTTTGACTCTGAATACAAAGAAGGTAACCTAAAACATCCTTGTGGTAGAAATCATTAGTTCCCCTTTCCAAGATAATCTGCTGCTCTGGCACACTATGCCTGGTCGTTTATTATATAGTAGACACTTTATGTGCCAGATTGTCAGAAGACAGGGCTGATGCATGGGGATATCAGTGAAAAAGTGACGTAGTGTTGAGATACCTCTTATTGAAGATTACATGATGTGTCAGATAAGTTTTTGTCCTCCATGGTGGCTTTAGCTTCTTGTGTTTTCTAATCTTTTTCTTCTTTCAATAAGAGAACTCTTGACCTGCACTAACCTCCTGGTGAGCTTTTATTTATGCTCAGCAGCCCATCTGCGCATCCAGAGCCTCAAAGAAATAACGCCAGGTTACAGGTGTAGTCTCACCTATGGACATCTATTATTATTTATTGATATAGCACCATTAATTCCATGGTGCTGTACATGAGAAAGGGTTATAGATATCGTTTACAGTAAACAAATTTACAATGACAGACTTGTACATTCATAATTACAGGATATACAATAAACATTGAGTCATTTATGGCGCATTCAATGGGGGTGTCCTTATTTTCTTGTCTGCCCTGTGATTTTTTTGCAATGTGCAGTCCTGTTCATAGTTATTGGCACCTATGAAGATTAATTACATAATGTGGAAAAACGCTTGAAAAAAAAAATCAAGTGAAAGTTCGTTTTGTATAGAACATGCGTGTTAAATACAAAAGAGCAAATGATAATCAATAATTTTAAACAGTAAACAATGGGACCTAAAAATAGAATAACGCACACCAGTGACTTGCGTCATGTGATCGCGGGTCACCAGTGGTCGGCCATCTTAGCAAGTCAGCAATTCTACTACATAGAGGCGATCTGACCATCGCCTCTATGTAGCAGAGCCGATCAGGATATGGCAGCTTCTAGTCTCTTATGGAGACTATTGAAGCATGCCAAAAGTAAAAAAAAAAAAAAATGTGTAAAAAAAAAAAAAAAATATATATATATATAAGTTCAAATCACCCCCCTTTCGCCCCATTCAAAATAAAACATTAAAAATAAAATCAAACATACACCTGTTTGGTATCGCCGCGTTCAGAATCGCCCGATCTGTCAGTAAAAAAAAGGATAAACCTGATTGCTAAGCGGAGTAACGAGAAAAAAGTCAAAATGACAGAATTACTTTTTCTTTTTTGTCGCCGCGACATTGCGTTAAAATGCAATAACGGCCGATCAAAAGATCGTATCTGCACCAAAATAGTATCAATAAAAATGTCAGCTCGGCACACAAAAAATAAGCTCTCACCTAATCTGAGGTCACAAAAAATAGAGACGCTACAGGTATCGGAAAATTGCGCAATTTTTAAAAAACAATTTAAGCAAAAGTTTGGAATTTTTTTTCGCCACTTAGATAAAAAAAGAACCTACACATGTTTGGTGTATATGAACTTGTAATGACCTGGAGAATCAGAATCGCCGTTTAAGCATTTAGTGAACCTAGCAAAATAGCCAAACAAAAAATAAGTGTGGGTTGGACTTTTTTTGCAATTTCACCACACTTGGACTTTTTTTCCTGTTTTTTTTTTAGTACACAATATGGTAAAACCAATGGTGTCGTAAAAATGTACAACTCATCCCGCAAAAAATAAGCCCTCACATGGCCATATTGACAGAAAAATAAAAAAGTTATGGCTCTGGTAAGGAGGGGAGCTAAAAACAACGCCGCCGCCACCCCCCCCCCCAAAAAAAAAATTCGGTCATGAAGGGGTTAAAAGCCTCGTGGTAGATTCTGTTCCTTGGCTACAATGGTGAAGACTCGGGAGCAGAACTGCTATTATTTGCAAGCTTAAGACTTCCAAACGGTCTAAGTCCATCTCCAACGACCTTGGTATCCCAGTGTCAACAGTGCACAGTGTTGTTAAGAAGTTTGCCGAGTATGGTACAGTCAAGAACCTCCCTGGATGTGGGGGAACTAGAAAAATTGACAAGAGAGGTCTTTGAAGGTTGGTACGAATGGTGGAAAAAACACCACGTCAAACATTCAAAGACCTGAAGGCCAACCTGGAACAGTCTGGTGTCATGGTTTCAACAAGTAGCATACGCCGCACCCTAAACCAAGCAGAGCTTATGGACAAAAGCCAAGGAAAAAAACATTGCTTAAGAAAAGACATAAAGAAGAATGACTGATCTTTGCCAAAGAGTACCCTGACAAACCACAATCCTTCTGGGAAAATGTTCTGTGTACAGATGAAACAAAAATAGATATTTTTGGCAATGCTAAGCAACAGTTTGTTTACAGATGGTGCAATGAAGCTTATAAGGAAAAGAACACCCTACCAACGGTAAAGCATTGTGGAGGATCCATAATTCTGTGGGGTTGCTTTGCTGCATCTGGTACTGGAGTCCTTGAACCCAGATCACAGGAATCATGAAATCAGAGAATAATCAAGATTTTAGAGCGAAATGTCCTACCCAGTGCAAGAAAACTTGGTTTGAGTCGTAGATCATGGGTCCTCCAGCAAGACAGTGACCCAAAACGCACATCCAAAAGTACACAGGAATGGTTGAAAAAGAAAAAATGGACTGTTTTAAAATGGCCAGGAATGAGTCCTGACATCAATCCTATAGAAAATCTTTGGGGTGAGCTGAAATCTGCCATTGGGAAAAAGAACCCTGCAAACATGTAAGAGCTGAAACAAACTGCAAAGGAAGAGTGCGAGAAAATACCAGCTGAGAAGTGCAAGAAGCTTATAGATGGCTACAAGAAATGTTTGGAGTTAGTCATCAATGCCACAGGCTATGCAACCAAGTATGTATTAATTAGGGGTGCCTTTTTTGCTGCACCTGCTATTTATTCGGTTTCTTCTTTGAAATTGCAAAATGTAATTTGAAAAACAATGTTTTATTGTTATATTACTTTGGACCACTAATTAAAGAATCCTGAGGATATAAGTTTGGTACATTTCCATTTATTTCTGAACATATTGCACAGTCTATAAAAATAAATTAAGCGGTGCCAATAATGGTGAGCAGCTCTGTATATGTTCGAGGGGTGAGGCCCAGAAATGAGACCCACACTAATGAGACAATTATTGCAGCACAGTGGTTCAGCGGTTAGGAGTTTAGCAAAACTGCAACTTGTTCCACAGAAAATCAAGTCTTCGCATGGCTATGTTGACAGAATAAAAAAAAGTTATGGCTCTTGGAAGAAGGGGAGGAAAAATATAGGCACAAAAATTTTCCATAGCGGGAAGGGGTTAATGTTGCCTGCCTTTCATGTGATTTAAGGGTGAAAATATCCTGCTGTCTGAAGAAAAATGTTCCACCAGTTGTTAGGGCTCCAAACATAGGAAATGGCAGCAAATCACTTGCAGAAGGGTCTCACTGGTTTAGGTCAAATTTCATGACGTGGAACGTGCTTGCTAAAATTTAACTTTACATAGAGGATTATATTCATGACTGTTTTGATTTGTTTTGTTTTGGTTTTTTTCAGGTGGACAAAGGAACTGGGTGCAGGTGTTTTGTAACGGGGGTGTACCAGCAGAGTTGGCTTTGCTGTACATGGTGGAAAATGGTCCTGGAGAGATGCCAATTGACTTTTCCAAAGAGTACACTGCCTCATGGATGTGTCTATCACTCCTCGGGGCCCTTGCTTGCTCAGCTGGAGATACATGGGCTTCAGAGATTGCTCCAGTCCTTAGCAAAAGTTCTCCTCGATTAATAACCACTTGGGAGAAGGTCCCTGTGGGTAAGAATAAAGTTGTGTATATGAATGTATATAACGATCATATTTTCTGAATTATGGGACTCGCTTTACTATAGGGCACACCCATTGATAAGGACGTGATAGGGATCTTCCCATTTAGATCTGATACATGATGCTATTGAAAGTGCGATCACATCCTCATAGTGGGGTCCCACTATGTATAGTAGTATTTAGCGTAAAAAGCACCCAAAGAAGGTATAGCAATGAAGAAGAGATGAGCTCAGAATGTAGGATTTAGCTATTGCTTGGAAAGCAGAAATGGATTTTTTCAGATTCAGAGACAGGCAGTTGTCTGGATATTCAGAAGAGCCTTTTAGGAAGTACCGTATAGTCATATCCAAAAAACAGCATCCGCTACACAAACTTAGTGAGGCGTTGATTGAAGAGAGATTTTTTTTTTCTTCATTTGACAAATAAGTAAGACACGGGATGAATTCCCAGGCTGTAGAATATATTGAGGAAAGTCCTGCAAGTGTCAACATTATCTGAAACAAACCCATTAAGATAAATGGAACCAATGGAGTCCTATGCCATATACATAAGATTGTCAGTATTTGCTTACCACTGTAGTCTCCAAGAGATCTTACTTGTTGGGGCAATTTAAGGCCCCTTTCACACTTCAGTTTTTTGCTGTCAATCACAATCCGTTGGCTCGGCGGATCCGTCGCAGATTGTGAAAAACTGATGCGACGGATTGTTTTTCGACAGATCCGACTAGCAGATTTGGCTAATTGGATCGGAGCATGCTCAGTTTAAAAAAAAAAAAAAAAGACTGAATATGTTGTCAAAGGCTTCCACACTAGCAAGCGACGGACCCGTCGCCGTCCATTTTTTCTACATAGACAAAAAAACTTTATTATGTCTGTCGTCTCCAGCCGCTGGACAAACCATTTTCGACGGAACCGGCGACCGACAAATGAAACGTGAGGCAATCCATCGCTAATACAAGTCTATGAGAAAAAAAGGATCCAACGGCATCAGTCGCTGGGTCCGTTTTTTTCAAAATTCGACGGATTGCGACTGATGGCAAAAACTGATGTGTGAAAGGGGCCCAATAAGACAGAATAGAATGGTAAAAATTGCAGTCTGGTGATTTACTAACATCCTCAAGCTCCAAGGATGGGTTCTGCAGTCTGAAGCTAATATGCATATAGTTCCCAGCTTCCCTTCCTGCCCTGAATTGGTCAGGCAGAGAGAGCGAGAGCTGTAATTCTATCAATTGCTGCACAGATCTCTTCAAGACAGAATCAGATCACACCCAGCTTCTCCTGCTGCCCTGCACTGCTCCTGCAGATCACCCTTTAACAGCGGGCTTTAAAGAGAACCCATCAAGTCAGGATTCCCTACCTAAGTAAGGGTCAGGTGTTATGATTAGCATCTGCACTGTGAAACAGGGATGTGTGAGTCCATCTACGATTGCACTGTTAATATTAGCACCCGTATCATATTTGGGTAAGAGGAAGCGGTGAAAGGAGCAAATTACATGATAATCGCACAGCCCCTTACTTTGTTCCAGTCATCAGGGCGTGGCGCACTCGCCACTGCTCTCCAGTCGTCAGGGTGTGGCGCACTCGCCACTGCTCTCCGGTCGTCAGGGCATGGGGCACTTGCCACTGCTCTCCAGTTGTCAGGGCATGGGGCACTTGCCACTGCTCTCCAGTTGTCAGGGCATGGGGCACTTGCCACTGCTCTCCAGTTGTCAGGGCGTGGTGCACTCGCCACTGCTCTCCAGTCGTCAGGGTGTGGCGCACTCGCCACTGCTCTCTAGTTGTCAGGGTGTGGCGCACTCGCCACTGCTCTCCAGTCGTCAGGGCGTGGCGCACTCGCCACTGCTCTCTAGTTGTCAGGGCGTGGCGCACTCGCCACTGCTCTCTAGTTGTCAGGGCGTGGCGCACTCGCCACTGCTCTCTAGTTGTCAGGGCGTGGCGCACTCGCCACTGCTCTCTAGTTGTCAGGGCGTGGCGCACTCGCCACTGCTCTCTAGTTGTAAGGGTGTGGCGCACTCGCCACTGCTCTCTAGTTGTCAGGGTGTGGCGCACTCGCCACTGCTCTCTAGTTGTCAGGGTGTGGCGCACTCGCCACTGCTCTCCAGTCGTCAGGGCGTGGCGCACTCGCCACTGCTCTCTAGTTGTCAGGGCGTGGCGCACTCGCCACTGCTCTCTAGTTGTCAGGGCGTGGCGCACTCGCCACTGCTCTCTAGTTGTCAGGGTGTGGCGCACTCGCCACTGCTCTCTAGTTGTCAGGGCGTGGCGCACTCGCCACTGCTCTCTAGTTGTCAGGGCGTGGCGCACTCGCCACTGCTCTCTAGTTGTCAGGGCGTGGCGCACTCGCCACTGCTCTCTAGTTGTAAGGGTGTGGCGCACTCGCCACTGCTCTCTAGTTGTCAGGGTGTGGCGCACTCGCCACTGCTCTCTAGTTGTCAGGGTGTGGCGCACTCGCCACTGCTCTCCAGTCGTCAGGGTGTGGCGCACTCGCCACCACTCTACAGTCATGCCAACACATTCACAGGCTGAATTTGACAATCGAGTGGACATGACTGGCGCGGTCCAATTATAATTTAGTTTTTTTCACTGCTACCTATTACAGTGACCTAATCTGAATGCTAATTATAACTAGATTCATACATCAATTTTTCACAGTCCAAGGCTGTTGAGTTTGGGACCATCGACTGGCATCCAGTCCGTGAACTGCAGTTTGTACACACTGTGAAATATAGGTGTGTGATTCCAGCCTAACTCTGAGTAGTGTTTGTGTCTGCGTTGACCTCATTAGAAGTTAATGACTACAATAACAGGAAGGTGTACCTCTTTATAGGCTGACATTGTCAGGTTGTAAGGGGTATACCTCATTTCAATGGATAACGCTGACTCCTGGTTGTCAGTTTATTTGTAGGCAGAATAGCAGATGAATGCCACCAGATTGTTACAGAAAAAGGGGCTCCACAATTGGTATTTCAGGTGTATACTAAAACATGCCAGAGCTGAAGCAGCCACCATGTGAGAGTTGTCCAGGATCCGAAGAAAGCTGCATAAGAGAAGTAATTCATAAACTCGAATAACTGAACTGTTAATCCCCCACCACTCTAGTGTCGCTGCTCAGGTAGTTCCCACAGTGATCATTCGTGTGACCGCTGAAGCCAATCACTGGTCTCGGTGGTCACATGCTGTATGAGTACTGAGTTCAGTGATTGAGTGCAGTGGTCATGTAAATGCTATACATGATGTCTTCATTCCAGGAGATGAACAACTAAGCAGTCTATAGAACAATGAATTGCCTAGTTCTTCAGATCTGGTGTAATGGTTGGGACCCTAGTAGTGCAGCCGCCGGGGATTTAACAGGCCAGATATAGCGTGTAATTGTGTAACATTTGCTGCCTGCTGGACATCCTCATTACACATGCTCTGTCAATCGTCATTCTACATACAGCATTAATTGGGTTTTGTTTTTATTCTAGGCACAAATGGTGGCGTCACAATTATAGGCCTCTTTGCCAGTCTTCTGGGTGGCTTATGTGTCGGCATGGCCTATTTTGTCTCTCAGCTTTTGTTTGTGAATGATTTAGAGATTGCTGCCCCCCAGTGGCCAGTTATTCTGTATGGTGCAATGGCCGGCCTGATTGGCTCCATACTAGACTCTTATCTTGGAGCTATAATGCAGTACACTGGTGAGTTTATCATTTCCCTTTTATTTAGCTCTATAGCAGTTGTAGAGTACAAACCATTAGTTAAAGCCACAACGCAGGACCTAATCCCTCAGATCTTATTGTTAGTAAGCAGTGGTCCCGATTGACTTCTCATGGGGTGGAGAAATGGCTCTGTGAGCATGGCCTAGGTTGGTCACTGAGCTCCAGCCACTAGGGCTATTTTCAATTTCATCAGAATAACACCAGATCTTGTGTAGTTGACACGGTACACAGTGTAGATTTTTTCTTTTTGTTTAAAAGCTCCACTCCAGCGTGTTTTTCACTCCCCTGTCTCATACTAGGATTCCACTGCCTTCATCCTTTTTCAGCGTCATTCTCATTAGTCTCTGGAGAAAAGTGACCTGCCGGCAGCTCCAGTGTTTTATGGAGCCCGACACATGTCACTTTTCAATACATCTCTACGAGAGCCTTGTTCTGGCTGTCATAGACTTGCATTGAGCTGTTGTGACGTAGCTACTGACTTGCAGCCAATCAGACGTTCTGGGCACAAGATGGCGCCCCCAGACCAGAGCGGCATGAAGCCGGTGGAAGGTGAGTACAGTAATGAGGACAGGGGTCTTAAGTTTCAAGCGCCATTCCAGCGCTGAAAAACCCCACTGGAGTGGTGCTTTAACTACAGAAAAATATATATTTAGCAATACACTTAGTTATTCACAATAACATGTAATTAGCATGTATCGGTAATATGGAACCAACATTTTATGTTCTGCTTCACAGTATAGTAATAATAATCTTTATTTTTATATAGCGCTAACATATTCCACAGCGCTTTACAGACATTATCATCGTTGTCCCCAATGGGGCTCACAATCTAAATATATACTTTTGTTGGATTGACCTTTCCCCGGTACCATATTAAGAATAAGCATCTGTATACATAGGTTGTTCTGCAAATCAATGGTTTTGGTACTACCTTGCAAGGAACCTTAGAGTTCTTATGAAGGGTTCTGAAAATGAGTAGGCATGTTTCTAGTCTGTAACTGTAGGGATGGTAATAGGAAGCTGTCCGGAAATCACAGGCAGCATGAATGAGAGCCTAGTGTGTTTTTCTCTGAAATTCTCTGTCTGTTTTCGAGAAACCATAGTGTGAAAAGCCAGGCAAAGACTAGAGCGATAGACTATCTAGTCCAGTGCGGCCCCCTAGTTGGTTTCTCCCTTCTTCCCCTCCCGATCCAGATGATTGACTGGTCTCTCAAGTATGTACACAGTCACTCATCCAGAATCGGATTCATGCTGCTTGTGGTTCAAGCCACATGATTCTAGTGATTTTTGATGATTTGAAGTACAACTGTGCACTTGATAGATCAAAGGGTGGGTGAAATCTCATTAAAGGGGTTGTGCATTGCTGGACTGCTTGTTAACTTCAGGGTCCCGTAGAAAATAAAAACAATATATACTCCCCTCCCACAGCAACGCCGTTCCAGCAATGCTATTTTCTCTGAGTCATTAAACATTGCTGTGTCACATAACCTCTGCCGCCTAATTTGTCTAAGTGAATGTCCACTCTGATGGAAATATTTATAAGCCGCTGCCACTGATTAGCCTGCAGTGGTCAGTCGACATCAATGATTAGTGACCCACCAGGAAAATTGTCTTTCATGGCCAGCGTGAACATGCTCCTACACGTTGCAGGTATACCAACTTGTGTTATTTTCTTTGGGGTTTGTATTACCGTAGGTTCTTGCACTCAGCCATTATTCATATTGAGATAATTTTTGACACATGGTAAGGTTTTATTACTAGATGTTAGGAACTTCCCGATTGACAACACATTGGCGCCGGTGGGGTGGCATTTACCTTTGTTAAAAAAAGAAAAAAAGTGTTCGGGTACTTAGCAGTGTTAATTATGTGCACTATTGCTTTTTACTTATAGCAGAGTATATGTTCATTTTTGTTTCTATCTTAGGTTATATGTCTGTTTAATAGCCAGTATGAATATGTTGTGTATTGTTATTTATTTATTATTATAGCGCCATTTATTCCATGGCGCTTTACATGTGAGGAGGGGTATACATAATAAAAACAAGTACAATAATCTTAATACAAGTCATGACTGGTACAGGAGGTGAGAGGACCCTGCCCGCGAGGGCTCACAGTCTACAAGGGATGGGTGAGGATACAGTTGGCGAGGGTAATGTTCCTACACATTGCATGTATACCAACTTATACTCTGGCTCATTTGTTTCGGTTTTACCGACCAGGAATAGCAGCAGTGTCCTTTCTGGAATGGTACCACTGCAGGATGCGAGTATAGATGTAATTAGCAGTGTCCTTTCTGGAATGGTACCACTGCAGGATGCGAGTATAGATGTAATTAGCAGTGTCCTTTCTGGAATGGTACCACTGCAGGATGCGAGTATAGATGTAATTAGCAGTGTCATTTCTGGAATGGTACCACTGCAGGATGCGAGTATAGATGTGATTAGCAGTGTCCTTTCTGGAATGGTACCACTGCAGGATGCGAGTATAGATGTAATTAGCAGTGTCCTTTCTGGGATGGTACCACTACAGGATGCGAGTATAGATGTAATTGGCAGTGTCATTTCTGGAATGGTACCACTGCAGGATGCGAGTATAGATATAATTAGCAGTGCCATTTCTGGAATGGTACCACTACATGATGCGAGTATAGATGTAATTAGCAGTGTCCTTTCTGGAATGGTACCACTACATGATGCGAGTATAGATGTAATTAGCAGTGTCCTTTCTGGAATGGTACCACTACATGATGCGAGTATAGATGTAATTAGCAGTGTCCTTTCTGGAATGGTACCACTACATGATGCGAGTATAGATGTAATTAGCAGTGTCCTTTCTGGAATGGTACCACTACATGATGCGAGTATCGATGTAATTAGCAGTGTCCTCTCTGGAATGGTACCACTACAGGATGGGAGTATAGATGTAATTAGCAGTGTCCTTTCTGGAATGGTACCACTGCAGGATGCGAGTATAGATGTAATTAGCAGTGTCCTTTCTGGAATGGTACCACTGCAGGATGCGAGTATAGATGTGATTAGCAGTGCCATTTCTGGAATGGTACCACTACATGATGCGAGTATCGATGTAATTAGCAGTGTCCTCTCTGGAATGGTACCACTACAGGATGGGAGTATAGATGTAATTAGCAGTGTCCTTTCTGGAATGGTACCACTGCAGGATGCGAGTATAGATGTAATTAGCAGTGTCCTTTCTGGAATGGTACCACTGCAGGATGCGAGTATAGATGTAATTAGCAGTGTCCTTTCTGGAATGGTACCACTGCAGGATGCGAGTATAGATGTAATTAGCAGTGTCCTTTCTGGAATGGTACCACTGCAGGATGCGAGTATAGATGTAATTAGCAGTGTCCTTTCTGGAATGGTACCACTGCAGGATGCGAGTATAGATGTGATTAGCAGTGTCATTTCTGGAATGGTACCACTGCAGGATGCGAGTATAGATGTGATTAGCAGTGTCATTTCTGGAATGGTACCACTGCAGGATGCGAGTATAGATGTAATTAGCAGTGCCATTTCTGGGATGGTACCACTACAGGATGCGAGTATAGATGTAATTGGCAGTGTCATTTCTGGAATGGTACCACTGCAGGTTGCGAGTATAGATATAATTAGCAGTGCCATTTCTGGAATGGTACCACTACATGATGCGAGTATAGATGTAATTAGCAGTGTCCTTTCTGGAATGGTACCACTACATGATGCGAGTATAGATGTAATTAGCAGTGTCCTTTCTGGAATGGTACCACTACATGATGCGAGTATAGATGTAATTAGCAGTGTCCTTTCTGGAATGGTACCACTACATGATGCGAGTATAGATGTAATTAGCAGTGTCCTTTCTGGAATGGTACCACTGCAGGATGCGAGTATAAATGTAATTAGCATTGTCCTTTCTGGAATGGTACCACTGCAGGATGCGAGTATAGATGTAATTAGCAGTGTCCTTTCTGGAATGGTACCACTACAGGATGCGAGTATAGATGTAATTAGCAGTGTCCTTTCTGGAATGGTACCACTGCAGGATGCGAGTATAGATGTAATTAGCAGTGTCCTTTCTGGAATGGTACCACTGCAGGATGCGAGTATAGATGTAATTAGCAGTGTCCTTTCTGGAATGGTACCACTGCAGGATGCGAGTATGGATGTAATTAGCAGTGTCCTTTCTGGAATGGTACCACTGCAGGATGCGAGTATAGATGTAATTAGCAGTGTCCTTTCTGGAATGGTACCACTGCAGGATGCGAGTATAAATGTAATTAGCAGTGTCCTTTCTGGAATGGTACCACTGCAGGATGCGAGTATAGATGTAATTTGCAGTGTCCTTTCTGGAATGGTACCACTACAGGATGCGAGTATAGATGTAATTAGCAGTGTCCTTTCTGGAATGGTACCACTGCAGGATGTGAGTATAGATGTAATTAGCAGTGTCCTTTCTGGAATGGTACCACTACATGATGCGAGTATCGATGTAATTAGCAGTGTCCTCTCTGGAATGGTACCACTACAGGATGGGAGTATAGATGTAATTAGCAGTGTCCTTTCTGGAATGGTACCACTGCAGGATGCGAGTATAGATGTAATTAGCAGTGTCCTTTCTGGAATGGTACCACTGCAGGATGCGAGTATAGATGTAATTAGCAGTGTCCTTTCTGGAATGGTACCACTGCAGGATGCGAGTATAGATGTAATTAGCAGTGTCCTTTCTGGAATGGTACCACTGCAGGATGCGAGTATAGATGTAATTAGCAGTGTCCTTTCTGGAATGGTACCACTGCAGGATGCGAGTATAGATGTGATTAGCAGTGTCATTTCTGGAATGGTACCACTGCAGGATGCGAGTATAGATGTGATTAGCAGTGTCATTTCTGGAATGGTACCACTGCAGGATGCGAGTATAGATGTAATTAGCAGTGCCATTTCTGGGATGGTACCACTACAGGATGCGAGTATAGATGTAATTGGCAGTGTCATTTCTGGAATGGTACCACTGCAGGTTGCGAGTATAGATATAATTAGCAGTGCCATTTCTGGAATGGTACCACTACATGATGCGAGTATAGATGTAATTAGCAGTGTCCTTTCTGGAATGGTACCACTACATGATGCGAGTATAGATGTAATTAGCAGTGTCCTTTCTGGAATGGTACCACTACATGATGCGAGTATAGATGTAATTAGCAGTGTCCTTTCTGGAATGGTACCACTACATGATGCGAGTATAGATGTAATTAGCAGTGTCCTTTCTGGAATGGTACCACTGCAGGATGCGAGTATAAATGTAATTAGCATTGTCCTTTCTGGAATGGTACCACTGCAGGATGCGAGTATAGATGTAATTAGCAGTGTCCTTTCTGGAATGGTACCACTACAGGATGCGAGTATAGATGTAATTAGCAGTGTCCTTTCTGGAATGGTACCACTGCAGGATGCGAGTATAGATGTAATTAGCAGTGTCCTTTCTGGAATGGTACCACTGCAGGATGCGAGTATAGATGTAATTAGCAGTGTCCTTTCTGGAATGGTACCACTGCAGGATGCGAGTATGGATGTAATTAGCAGTGTCCTTTCTGGAATGGTACCACTGCAGGATGCGAGTATAGATGTAATTAGCAGTGTCCTTTCTGGAATGGTACCACTGCAGGATGCGAGTATAAATGTAATTAGCAGTGTCCTTTCTGGAATGGTACCACTGCAGGATGCGAGTATAGATGTAATTTGCAGTGTCCTTTCTGGAATGGTACCACTACAGGATGCGAGTATAGATGTAATTAGCAGTGTCCTTTCTGGAATGGTACCACTGCAGGATGTGAGTATAGATGTAATTAGCAGTGTCCTTTCTGGAATGGTACCACTACAGGATGCGAGTATCGATGTAATTAGCAGTGTCCTTTCTGGAATGGTACCACTACAGGATGCGAGTATAGATGTAATTAGCAGTGTCCTTTCTGGAATGGTACCACTACAGGATGCGAGTATAGATGTAATTAGCAGTGTCCTTTCTGGAATGGTACCACTGCAGGATGTGAGTATAAATGTAATTAGCAGTGTCCTTTCTGGAATGGTACCACTGCAGGATGCGAGTATAGATGTAATTAGCAGTGCCCTTTCTGGAATGGTACCACTGCAGGATGCGAGTATAAATGTAATTAGCAGTGTCCTTTCTGGAATGGTACCACTGCAGGATGCGAGTATAGATGTAATTAGCAGTGTCCTTTCTGGAATGGTACCACTGCAGGATGCGAGTATAGATGTAATTAGCAGTGTCCTTTCTGGAATGGTACCACTACAGGATGCGAGTATAGATGTAATTAGCAGTGTCCTTTCTGGAATGGTACCACTGCAGGATGTGAGTATAAATGTAATTAGCAGTGCCATTTCTGGGATGGTACCACTGCAGGATGCGAGTATGGATGTAATTTTATGTTGTCTCTGGCCCTGACCTGATTAGAGTTGCACAGTAGAGTACAAGCCCTTTAACATCATTCCGGAGTAAATCTTCAGAATACGGCTGCATGCAGCAGAAGGCCAAATCCTCCGAGAGGGGTGAATAAGCACAGGCACATTTGATGTACATGATTTTGGTTGGCAGGTGCGTGTAGCTTTTGGGCCCATGTGGCACTGCAGAGTGCAGTCGTACGCTTAGGCCAGTTTTGCAGCAGTATTTGTAAAAAAAAAAAAAAAGTTTGAACAGAAAGATTTGTATAACTACTGTGTTTTGGAGCCTCTCGTAACTTAGCTGATCCGTTTGATCTCCTACCTAGTTGATCACCATTTACACAATGATTTTGACCCATAACAATGATTTTTTGTGTTCATGTATTTTTTTCTAACATATATATTCTTATAGGTTTTGATGAAACCACTGGGAAGATTGTCAACCATCCAACAATTGGTGCAAAATTGATATCCGGGAAGCCCATACTAGATAACAACGCCGTAAACCTATTCTCATCAATCCTTATAGCGATTTTGCTACCTGGAGCTGCTTGGGGGTTTTGGCCTAGAACATAGATTATTGCAAAATGACAAGTGCACAAACAAACTGGAAAGTTGTCAACTATATGCTTGCCCAATGGGCCGAATATACATGAGATCACTATATGATTTTGAACAATTACTGCTAATGAACACTATATAGGAGTACTAGTACATCTACACTCTCTGGTATCACTTCATGTCTGCACATGACACAATGTACGGATGTTTGACCCTCACAGTGTGGCGTAGCCTGACACAACCATTGTGTATAAAGGGTGATTTGTTTTAAAGTTTTAGGCTTGGAATAATAAAATTGACAAGTTTAATAGATATGATTATACCTACACGTCAGCAGGTTTCTCATGGTTTTGAGAATTGTAAAATTGTCTTTTTTGTCTTTTTTTTTTTTTTTTTTTTTTTAATTCAATTGCTAATTTTAAAGTGTTATGTGGACCAAAACTTTTTTTTATCTATATATAAACCTGAGCTGTTTGAGTCCCTATACGCATGTTGGCCATTTCTAAAGATCTGTGTACTCAGAAAACTCTTAGGGGTTACTCCCATATTAAGTGTTGATCATTGGGGGTGATTTCTGATACTCCCACTGGTTCTGAGAATGAAAGGGGCGCAGCTCTGGTTTACCTTTGTGCCCACTTCATTGTTTTTCCATGAAATGGGCCACTCTGACCACGTGTTGGAAAATAAAACTGCACTATATACTGCATTGAAGCAAATGGTGCTGGCTGTAGTTCTTGGCAATATGTAACTAAAGGGAGTATTCGGTCTCAAGAAATAATGTGAACAGATTTCCTCCCTTTCAATTGAGCCTAGGCTAGTCTAAAGCTATATTCAGACAGGTGATGCCAATCTCAGACCAGTCACGTCTGTGTGGGGCTCCGTCCACTCCTTCACATCCCAGACGAGTACAAGAGATGCCACACACAAGGGTTAAAGGGTAGATCTCAAGTTTAAACCCTGTCCTTCATCCATGGGACAGGATCACTTTTCAATTGTTGGGAGTTCCACTGCTGTGCCCCCCACCAATTGTGAGAACCGGGGCTCTCAACTGCCCCAGCTGGATGGAGTGGGAGTCGATTATGCACACTAGCGCTCCTGTCATTCTTAATGGGAACGCCGAAGATAGATGTGTAGCTGTCAGCCCGTCTATCAGAATGAATAGAGAGGCAATGCGCATGATCAACCTGTGCTCCATTCAGCCTCAACTCTTCAGAGTCTCAGATCTTTTGGGGGTCAAGGCAGATGGCCTCCAAGCAGTCGCAAAGTTGTGACGTGTCCCATGGATAAGAGATAACATTCAAACTTAAGAACCTCTTTAACTCATTAATTGGAGGCTATTAATATCTCTGGACAGTGGAAAAATTGGGCTGCATCTCTAGTAGAAATTTAGTGGCACAGACTATCTTTGATATTTGCCTTACAAACACTGGATACATTTCTTCTTGTGACGTATTATTTTTTTTGTAATTCCTTACACTAGGTTTCTTTAACCCAAGGGCATATTGCAGGCCATGCTTTGTGTTTCGGAGGAACAGATAAACTCTTTCTTCTGGGTCTGTCGGTGTTACACGGACATCGATTTACTCTTTTTCTTTATAAAGCCTAGGATTTTTGCTCCGGCTAGGTCTACAGATATGGATGTGCATATATAAGTACACTATCGTATGTCTGGGTAGATGTCTTTCTTATAGATGAAAGAGTGTTCACTACAGAAGAAATCTCTGCACGTCTCTGTTAGATGCCATTTCAACCAGACAGAAAACATCCTTTCTCCACACTGCTGGCTGCGTTCACGGTCTAGAAAGCGATGACTAAACAACATCAATTTAAAGCTTTTAGAAGTCATTCATTTTCTTTGGTTACGACTTTGTAAAATCATCTGTAAACTATCCATTACAGTACTTGGGCCTGAAGTCGTACTCGGACGTATATGAAGCGCACACAGACCGTCTGCGGCTCTGACAACCTGAATTCAAGAGCTCTTATATGCTTATGAGGTTGACGAGTTCTGGAGACTCATGGCCAATCTGTGCTTCACTGACAGGTCATTGTCATTAAAACCACAATAGATATTTAGATGTTCTTCAGTATGGTATTCTGTTCCACAATGAAGATGGTTATGTTCTCCCTTAGAGTTATTCCAGTCTGCAAATGATCACCCATCCACTGGTAGGTGATAATTGTTAGATCAGTCTGGGTCCCACAATTAGGATGCCTTCCATTCGCCCGAACAGTGGCTTTTCTGTGCCTCTTTCTCCCAAGACCGAAGCCAAGGTGGACTTGTGCAAAGATGGCCAAGTGCTACACTGAGCTATCATGATCACTCCTGTTTACAGTGAGTTACGCGGCAGAGCAACATGCACGGCTAGTCGCTTCCTTCAACTGCTCCAGGTCCCATGCTTACAAACAGAGGAGAAAAGGGGACATTTGGGAAGATTCATTCTAACAATGATGGTCTCTGTAGGGGATACAGGTTTGCACACTTCAATACCTCTTTAAAATGCTTGTTCCTATGGAGGTTGTGTAAGATGGTCAGCCTCTTACCGCCACTGCTGCTTATTTCGGGAAGAGGAATAATAGAACTGGACCAAAAAAATATGTAATGCCATGAGGGTTATTAGAGAAGACATCATGTCCTCATAGACATTACTGATGTGTGACCACTTTAATGGGGAAATCCAAGAAAACTTTATATTTTTAGATACCATACATGCTTATGAGAAGATTACATTATTGGTGTATTCAAATACAAAAAAGAAAGTTACCATCTATCCACAGAATAGATGATAACTTGTTGATTAGTGAGACCGCAATGTCCTTGACCTTCACTCATCACCAAAACGGGGCACTGTTATCCCCACAAGAATGGAGCAGGCGTGCACATGTTAAACTGCCACTCTTAATTCATTCTGCTGAATACTGCGCTCAGCATTTTCCGGCATTCCCCATATGGCATGAATGGAGTGGCTTCTGAGCATGCACACATATCTCGCCAATGGGAATAGAAGCACTCCGTTCTGGCAATCGGTGTGGGTCCCTGCAGTCGGACACTCACCAATCTGTTACCAAATGCTCTGTAGATGGGTGATAAGTTTTCTCAATCAGAATAGACCTTAAATGATGTCCAGATCACCTACTCTTTAAGAATCAATAAAGTCTTTTGACTCTGTCTACAGCGTTTTGATGCACCACTCTATAATTTGTTGTTGTTTTTTTAACCCATCTGCTTTACATTGATACTGTAGTGTTCTTTTTTAATTTATATAATGCTGTATTCACTTAGGCACCACCAAATCTGCTGTTATATAAATCCACAATGAGTGTCAATCACATTTCTGCAACAGGATGAGTCTGTATCATGCAAGTTAGCACCACTTCTCTGTTCGCATTCTTCAATCTGCTCTACATTCTGTTTCTAGGTCAATAAATGTATTCATGTTTTGAAGGATAATTTTGAATAAAGAAGTATAATTTAAGGGTTTTTTTTATCTACGAGTTCTGCTTTCTTACAATACCTATGTGACTATCATTAAAGAGGTTGTCCCATCTGAGACATTTACCGTATGCCTTATTTCTAGGACAGCGAGTGCACTGATGCGCAGTCAGATCTTCAATTCTGATGGCACACACCAGGGCCCAAATCTCAATAGATTTGTGGCATATCCTATTGTTATGCTATAAATTGCCCAAATGGTAAATTCCCTGTTAGCAGTATCTGTATTTCACAAAAAATGGGTCATGGGTAGTTTGTGCTGCATAGTAAATAAGTTTTTATTACCCATTAAAGTCCTTTCTGTTCCAAGTTCCTTCCCTCTGCTGCTTCCCAGAGTTTTTTTTGTTGACAAGAGCATAGCCGAGATGCCTCTTGTACAATGGTCGGACGCGGTCTTCCTTGGCAAGACTGCTGAGCTCAATGGTCACTTGTAGATGTGACATCAGCGCTGCAGCCCTGTCACAAAAGACCTCCAGGAACAGCTGGGATTTCACAACAGGGTAGCAGGGTCTTCAATGGCTAATACTTATTTTGCAATTTTATAGTAGTAGCAACTTGTGGCCCTTTAATATTACAAACATCCCTTTTAATGACAACCTAATAATGAATGAAAGTATTACAGGCAATGTCCCATTAACCTTTGTCTTCCATCGAACAGGGTCTCTAACCTCCTTACATACTTGATACAATGAAAGCATCAACTAAAGGTTAACAGTGATGAGCGAATGTGTTCGGATAAGGTGTTTTAGGATAAGGTGTGATGCGAGCATGCCCGGGTGCTGAGTGGCTTCGGCGTGCATGAATAATATGTTTGAGTCCCCGCTGCTGCATGCCTCGACGCTATCGAATGGTTTTTTTTTTGTTTTGATTTTTTTACTTTCAGGGTGAATTGGAGTCACATAGAATGCTGTCACATGGGGCTGTAAGGTGGTGACCGCAGGTCATATTAGAAAATAGTGATAACTGGTTCCCTTTAAAGAGATCGTGTCAGCATGATTTGACAAGTTAGATAGCTGTAATGATAGAAAGAATAAATTAATACCTTTGGTGAAAATATCCACTTTATGTTGCTTCTCTAATCAGCATTTGAAGTTTTCTGTAATGAGCTTTCGATGAACAGGGGCTGAACTGTTCACTGGCCCCTCTATCGGTCCCCTGTGTTTGAATAATAGGTCAGTGACCTGCCTCGTGTTTTTAATTCTGCATCGGCACCATCTTTGCTGTGGTAGGCGCATGCACAGATTGAGATCTCAGCTCATTGTCATCACTAAAAGATGTAATTGTGCTGAGATCTTGTCAAAAGGGTATGTCCCTATGATGTGTTAGACTACACACTTAAAACCTAGCAACAGTCACAGATAAATCCACCAACCGCCTTCTCCAACAGCAGTCACAAACCTCCAGCCATGCAGCAAAAGCCTGTTCTGACAATGAGTGCTAGCCAGGGCCCAGATTATATAGGAGATGGGAGCTGCTATCAGTGAACAGCTGAGAGCCTTAATGCAGGAAAGCTCAACTGAGATTAACCGTTGCACTGCCAAAAGAAATTTACACTGTTTAATAAGAAGGCGAAGTGCTTCTAATCAGTGCAGGAGTAGGAGAAATCAGACAGTCTTCTGGCTCCTCTCTGTCACAGTAAACCCATGACATGCATTTTCATCAGTGTTTGTTCCACTCTTGGTTTGGCTTACAATCAGAGGAAAATTATAATAAAAAAAACACGTCACCATTTCTGCATTTTTCACCCACTCCTAATTTTGGCTTACAAATACTGATGTAAAAAAAAACTCACCATATACTCAACGTGTGTATGTGGCCTTAACCCTGCTGTTCTGTTCGGTCTGGGGAGACCTATTTTGAACTTTGGTATTTTTTGGGGTGTTCAAGATGCGGTTCTGAAACTTGTGGTTGATTGACTTAAATGAGGATGGGTCGGTCGGCCACGGGTTTCAGAGCCGCATCTTGAATATTTTAAAGAATATTGAAGTTCAAAGTCGGTCATTTTTGACCAACAGAACAGCAGGGTTAAGGAATGAAATTATGTCTCTGGTGGCTTGGGAACAATTTGTATCTGCATTTCCTGGTAACTTGGTGGGAAGTTGCCCCAAGGAAGAACGAAGTCTGTGGAGTGGTGCAAAGGGAATTGCCATTATGGACATGGCTCCAATCTTTCAATTGTACTCGTTTCTTTCAGACACAAGTACAATTGAAACCCAGACTGCCTGTGCTTCTGGGTCAGGGTGACGTCCGCAGCAGGACCAGGTTGTCTCATCACGCTGCTGACATCACTCCTGTGCTGCATAGGCGGTGTACGTTGGTATGGTAAGCACTCCATTAGAGCTAAAAAAACAAAACGTTTTTGTGGTCAAGGAGTGCTCTAGTCCGATAACCAAAGCCGCATGGACTAGGGATCATCCCACCAAACGCAAATGCTCCTTTTACAGTGTACATAATACTACTCATAACACAGGATGAGGGTAAAACAGTGTGGCAATACTTTATTGAACCACAAAACAGGCAAATAACACAAAGAACAGTCCCAGTGCAGTATCCAAAATGGTGCAAAATCAGAGTCTCACCTTTCCGCTGATTCGCCGACATAAGAGCAGCTGTTACTTAAGAGCATCTGGGGCCCACTACCCCCACCTGTAGCACGCACAGAGAGGAGGTAACGACAAGCTTTGGAAGCTGGCCATTGAGGTACAAGGCCAGGTGATCGGAGGGACACATCTTGGCTTTGCCGAATATCTCCATGGAGCCAGGTGACCGGTGAGTCCAAATCCTGACTACCCCAAACGTATCCATGGTCAGTGGAGCAGATCTGTATTCTTTCAGCCTGGGCTGTGGTCCCCTAAGCTGGCATCCTGTACAATGTCAAATTTGTGTCCCTTGTGATGGAGCCATGATCTGGCAGCTATCCTGTAGAGTGTTCCTGGCTGTGGTTTTATAAAGAGTCTCTGGTTCTTTGGATCTCTGTATCTCTTGGCTGACTTGGATGTCTGGGTGTACGTTGTTACAGAGTTGGATATCCTCTTTTCATAGTTCACAACTGTTCTTCACACATTTATTCACAGGTCAAGGAGAAGGAGTGATAATATGAACTCGCATTGTTTGACTATTTAATCAATTTGCATAGTTTTTACTCCTGTTTTGCAAATCAACAAGCCACAGGAACCACACAACGGTCATTCAACATATAAAGCAAATATCCATTGTTTAATGACTGCATCACTGTCTTGCAAATTTAGCAGACAATAAGTTGTAGGAGCTGATACAAGACGCAAACATTAGCCATTCAAAAATTAATGTTTAAAGGCCCCGTCACACATAGCGAGATCGCTGCTGAGTCACAAGTTTTGTGACGCAACAGCGATCTCAGTAGCGATCTCGCTATGTGTGACACGTAGCAGCGATCAGGCCCCTGCTGTGAGATCGCTGGTCGTGTCGGAATGGCCTGGGCCATTTTTTGATCGTTGAGGTCCCGCTGACATCGCTGAATCGGCGTGTGTGACGCCGATTCAGCGATGTCTTCGCTGGTAACCAGGGTAAACATCGGGTAACTAAGCGCAGGGCCACGCTTAGTGACCCGATGTTTACCCTGGTTACCATCGTTAAAGTAAAAAAAACAAACGCTACATACTTACCTACCGCTGTCTGTCCCCGGTGCTCTGCTTCTCTGGTCTGGCTGTGAGCGCCGGTCAGCCGGAAAGCAGAGCGGTGACGTCACCGCTCTGCTTTCCGGCCGCTGTGCTCACAGCCAGACCAGAGAAGCAGAGCGCCGGGGACAGACAGCGGTAGGTAAGTATGTAGCGTTTGTTTTTTTTTACTTTAACGATGGTAACCAGGGTAAACATCGGGTTACTAAGCGTGGCCCTGCGCTTAGTTACCCGATGTTTACCCTGGTTACCGGGGACCTCGGGATCGTTGGTCGCTGGAGAGCTGTCTGTGTGACAGCTCTCCAGCGACCAAACAGCGACGCTGCAGCGATCCGGATCGTTGTCGGTATCGCTGCAGCGTCGCTACGTGTGACGGGGCCTTAAGACTAATATGACAACAGTGTATGGTTCTTGACCAACTGAAGAACAAAGGCGTAAAATCAAAAGTCAACCTATAGATAATCTAATCCTCCTGGCTTACTGAAAAGAGACCTCTGGTTAATCAAGATAAAATGCTGTGTCACAGTTTTATTATAATGGGGAATCTTGAGAGGGTACAGTATGGGGTTGAGCTTGAGGGGACAGTATGGGGAGAGAGAAAGAATGGTGAGACAGTATGGGGAAGGGGAAATGTGTTAGTAGACAATATGGAAATGAAGGTAGAATGTGAGGAAAAGTGAAGTGGGGGATGTGTGAGAGTATGGGAATGGTGGGGAGGAATGTCTGAGGTGACAGTATAGGTAAGGTGAGGAATGTGAAACGGGACATTCGGTGGGAGAGATGTGTGAGGGGTCAGTAGAAAAGAGCATAAAGGTACCGTCACACTAGATGATATCGCTAGCGATCTGTGACGTTGCAGCGTCCTGGCTAGCAATATCGTCCAGTGTGACAGGCAGCAGCGATCAGGCCCCTGCTGTGATATCTCTGGTCGGGGAAGAAAGTCCAGAACTTTGTTTCGTCGCTGGATCTCCCGCTGACATCGCTGAATCGGCGTGTGTGACGCCGATTCAGCGATGTCTTCGCTGGTAACCAGGGTAAACATCGGGTTACTAAGCGCAGGGCCGCGCTTAGTAACCCGATGTTTACCCTGGTTACCATCGTTAAAGTAAAAAAAACAACCACTACATACTTACCTACCCCTGTCTGTCCCCGGCGCTGTGCTTCTCTGCTCTGGCTGTGAGCACAGCGGCCGGAAAGCAGAGCGGTGACGTCACCGCTCTGCTTTCTGGCTGCCCGGCGCTCACAGCCAGAGCAGAGAAGCACAGCACCGAGGACAGACAGCGGAAGGTAAGTATGTAGTGGTTGTTTTTTTTACTTTAACGATGGTAACCAGGGTAAACATCGGGTTACTAAGCGCGGCCCTGCGCTTAGTAACCCGATGTTTACCCTGGTTACCGGCATCGTTGGTCTCTGGAGAGCTGTCTGTGTGACAGCTCTCCAGCGACCAAACAGCGACGCTGCAGCGATCCGGATCGTTGTCGGTATCGCTGCAGCGTCGCTTAGTGTGACGGTACCTTAAGGGGATAGCATGGTGGGAGAAAATGTAAGGGAAAAGTACTGAGGGGACATTGTGGAGAGACTGGATAGTGTGTGGGGAAGTATACAGAAGGGACAGCATGCTGGGAAGGGGGAAGTGTAATAATCAGGCACAGTATAGGGGTACACGGGTATGGGACAGTATAGGTAAAAGAGGGCAGTGTGAAGGGCATGTTTCACTAGAGGGGCAGTGTGAGTCATTTTTTGCAGAGAGCATAGTGGGGGGCAATCATTTATTCAGAGGCATAGCAAAAGGCAGATATATTTATTCAGGAGCATTATAATCATGCTGTTATTTTTAAGGGCATAGTGTCAGGGCGAGTTGCAGAAGACCAGAGAAGAGGGATGTCTGCATAGATGAGGGTGTCTAAACAAGATGGAGATAAAAAAGAAAGTTTTTACCTATAAGGAACCTGGATGTGAATGCTTATTTGTGATACTGCCTGTATCATATCGGTACATTGGTTCCTGCTTGGTCTGCAATCTGATTTTGGCTGGTAACAACAACTAACAGCATCTGTACTAAGCACTATGTATTCATGTACTAATGGTGGTTCTGGCGATGTATTCATGTGGAGATGTATTCATGTACTGATGGTGGTTCTGGTGATGTATTCTGGTACTGATGGTGGCTCTGATTATGTACAGTTAGGTCCATATATATTTGGACAGAGACAACATTTTTCTAATTTTGGTTATAGACATTACCACAATGAATTTTAAACAAAACAATTCAGATGCAGTTGAGGTTCAGACTTTCAGCTTTCATTTGAGGGTATCCACATTTAAATTGGATGAAGGGTTTAGGAGTTTCAGCTCCTTAACATGTGCCACCCTGCTTTTATAGGGACCAAAAGTAATTGGACAATTGACTCCAAGGCTATTTCATGGACAGGTGTGGGCAATCCCTTCGTTATGTCATTCTCAATTAAGCAGATAAAAGGCCTGGAGTTGATTTTAGGTGTGGTACTTGCATTTGGAAGGTTTTGCTGTGAAGTAAACATGCGGTCAATGGAGCTCTCCATGCAGGTGAAACAAGCTTTCCTTAAGCTGCGAAAACAGAAAAAACCCATCTGAGAAATTGCTACAAGATTAGGAGTGGCAAAATTTACAGTTTGGTACATCCTGAGAAAGAAAAAAAGCACTGGTGAACTCATCAATGCAAAAAGACCTGAGCGCCCACGGAAGACAACAGTGGTGGATGATCGCAGAATAATCTCCATGATGAAGAGAAACCCCTTCACAACAGCCAACCAAGTGAACAACACTCTCCAGGAGGTAGGCGTATCAATATCCAAATCTACCATAAAGAGAAGACTGCATGAAAGTAAATACAGAGGGTTAACTGCACGGTGCAAGCCACTCATAAGCATCAAGAATAAAAAGGCTAGACTGGACTTTGCTAAAAACATCTAAAAAAGCCAGCACAGTTCTGGAAGAACATTCTTTGGACAGATGAAGCCAAGATCAACCTCTACCAGAATGATGGAAAGAGAAAAGTATGGCGAAGGCGTGGTACAGCGCATGATCCAAAGCATACCACATCATCTGTAAAACACGGCGGAGGCAGTGTGATGGCTTGGGCATGCATGGCTGCCAGTGGCACTGGGTCACTAGTATTTATTGATGATGTGACACAGGACAGAAGCAGCAGAATGAATTTTGAGGTCTTCAGAGACATACTGTGTGCTCAGATCCAGCCAAATGCAGCCAAACTGATTGGTCGCCGTCTCATACTACAGATGGACAATGACCCAAAACATAAAGCCAAAGCAACCCAGGAGTGTATTAAAGCAAAAAAGTGGAATATTCTGGAATGGCCAAGTCAGTCACCTGATCTCAACCCAATTGAGCATGCATTTCATTTGTTAAAGACTAAACTTCAGACAGAAAGGCCCACAAACAAACAGCAACTGAAAACCACTGCAGTGAAGGCCTGGCAGAGCATCAAAAAGGAGTAAACACAGCATCTGGTGATGTCCATGAGTTCAAGACTTCAGGCCGTCATTGCCAACAAAGGGTTTTCAACCAAGTACTAAAAATGAACATTTTATTTAAAATTATTGAATCTGTCCAATTACTTTTGGTCCCTTTAAAAACAGGGTGGCATATGTTAAGGAGCTGAAACTCCTAAACCCTTCATCCAATTCTAATGTGGATACCCTCAAATGAAAGCTGAAAGTCTGAACTTCAACTGCATCTGAATTGTTTTGCTTAAAATTCATTGTGGTAATGTCTATAACCAAAATTAGAAAAATGTTGTCTCTGTCCAAATATATATGGACCTAACTGTATTTCTGTACTGATGGGGGTTGTGATGATGTATTACTGTACTGAGGGGTTTTAGCATGTATTCTTATACTGATGGTGGTTCTGTTGATGTACAATGAGGAAAATGAGCATTTGATACACTGTTAATTTTGCAAATCAAATACGTATTTCTTATAATAAAATGCAAATTATGTAAAAATCATACAATATGATTTTCTTAATTTTTTTAAGATTCGGTCTCACAGTTGAAGTGTACCTTTGATAAAAATTACAGACCACTCCATTCTTTGTAGGTGGAAAAACTTGCAAAATCAGCAGTGTATCAAATACTTATTTTCCCCTATGTATTTACCGTATGTACTGTGGTGAGTTGTGTTGCTGTAAGACTGTATTGTTGTGGGATCTAACAGCATATTTATGTACTGCTGGTTGTTCTGGTGATGTATTTCTGTACTGGTGATGTATTTCTGTACTGATGGTGTTTCTGGTGATGTATTCCTGTACAAATGGTGGTTTTAGTGGTGTATTTCTTTACTGATGAGGGTTGTGATGCTGCACTTCTGTACTGATTGGGGTTCTAGTGATGTATTTCTGTACTGAGGGTACTTCTGGTGATATATTTGTGTGCTGTTATTAGTTCTGATACTGTACAAATGTAGCAATCCATTAATTGTGCTCTTCCCTCTCCTAGTGTATCCTCACCCACCCCCTGCAGACTGTGAGCCCTCGCGGGCAGGGTCCTCCCTCCTTATGTACTCGTGTGCCTTGTTATCTGCTCATGGTTAATGTAATTGTCTATATTTGCCCCGTATTCACATGTAAAGCGCCATGGAATAAATGGCGCTATAAAAATGTATAATAATAATAATAATAATTGTGAGATTACGTGTCAGCAGATTTTAGTTATGTAAACTAAGATCAGAATGATGTAAGGGCAGAGAACCTGATTCCAGCAATGTATGACTTACTGGATAGCTTGGTGTAGTTTGGATAAGATCCCTGTTTTCTTTGTTGTAGATATAGCAGCAATTAGATTGCTGAACTGTGTATCACCCCGCCCTTACCACTGATTGGCAATTACCTGTGTGAGGAGGAGATGGGGGGGAGGGACGAAAAAAAGTCTGCGTTTTTAGGGGCACCGGCCCTTTAAAAGCACAGGCCACGTACGTGCAGGTGCGCGCACGCAGCGTTCATTACTTGCACATTCACGATGGATACTGGCAAGTGTGCGCCCGGCGTATGACGTCAGTGTCATGCGACGGACGCACACATTCACCGCCGTCCTCTGGTATGTCGGTGGCCATGTTAGTATGTGCACGCCGACCTGCAGAGAGGAGGACGCCACTGCCGGGAGCACAGGCAGGTAACAGGAATGGTTTTTTTTCTCTCATACGGCGGGGGGGGGGGGGGAAGGGGGCCAGGATGGATATATATTGGGGGAAGGGGGCCAGGATGGATATACATAGGGGGAAGGGGGCCAGGATGGATATACATAGGGGGAAGAGGGCCAGGATGGATATACATAGGGGGAAGGGGGCCAGGATGGATACACATACAGGGGGAAGGGCCAGGATGGCTACACATACTGGGGGAAGGGGTCCAGGATGGCTACACATACTGTGGGGAAGGTGGGCCAGGATGGATACACATATGGGGGGAAGGGGGTCAGGATGGATACAAATACAGGGGGGAAAGGAGCCAGGATGGAAATACACATGGGGGGAAGGGGGTCAGGATGGATATACATATGGGGGAAGGGGGCCAGGATGGATACACATACGAAGGGAAGGAGGCCAGGATGGATACACATACGGGGGTCAGGATAGATATACATAGGGGGGAAGGGGGCCAGGATGGATATACATACGAAGGAAGGAGGCATGGATGGATATACATACGGGGGAAGGGGCCAGGATGCATATACATATGGTGGAAGGGGCCAGGATGGATATACATACGGGGGAAGGGGCCAGGATGGATACACATACTGGGGGAGGTGGGCCAGGATGGATATACATACGGGGGAAGGGGCCAGGATGGATACACATACTGGGGGAGGTGGGCCAGGATGGATATACATACGGGGGGAAGGGGGCCAGGATGGAAATACACATGGGGGGAAGGGTGTCAGGATGGATATACATACGGGGGAAGGGGCCAGGATGGATACACATACTGGGGGAGGTGGGCCAGGATGGATATACATACGGGGGAAGGGGCCAGGATGGATACACATACTGGGGGAGGTGGGCCAGGATGGATATACATACGGGGGGAAGGGGGCCAGGATGGAAATACACATGGGGGGAAGGGTGTCAGGATGGATATACATACGGGGGAAGGGGGCCAGGATGGATACACATACGAGGGGAAGGGGGCCAGGATGGATACACATACGGGGGTCAGGATAGATATACATAGGGGGAAGGGGGCCAGGATGGATATACATACGGGGGAAGGAGGCATGGATGGATATACATACGGGGGAAGGGGCCAGGATGGATATACATATGGTGGAAGGGGCCAGGATGGATATACATACAGGGGAAGGGCCCAGGATGGATACACATACGGGGGAAGGGGCCAGGATGGATCCACATACGGAGGGAATCCAGAATGGATACACATACGGGGGTCCAGGATGGATACACATACAGGGGGGCCAGGGGCAGGACGAGGCCCAGATGGATACACATAGGGGGCCAGGATGGATACATATGGGGGCAAGACAAGGGGCCGGATGGATACATATGGGGGACAGGACAAGAGGCTGGATGGATACATATGGGCCAGGATGGATATATGGGGTGCAGGACAAGGGACCAGGATGGATACATATAGAGGGCCAGGATGGAGATATGGGGTGCCAGGATAAGGGACCAGGGTAGATATATGGGGTGCCAGGGTGGATATGGGGGGCGGACAAGAGACCAAGATAGATATATGGGGGAGCCAGGATGCATATATATTGGGGGCCAGGATGGATTTATGGGGAGCCAGAATGCATGTATATGGAGGCCAAGATGGATTTATGGAGGAGGGGGGCAGGACAATGGACCAGGATGCATGTATATGGGGGAGGGGCAGGATGGATATATGGTGGGGGGGCAGTACAAGACACCAGGAAACATATGGAGGAGGGGCAGGCTGTATATATATATATATATATATATATATATGTGTTGGAGACAGGATTAGGGACCAGGAAGGATATATGGTGGGGCAGGACAAGGGACACATGAGGGCCGGATGGATATCTGGGGGCCAGGCTGGACAAGGGACATAGGGGGCCAGGCAGGGGCATATTATAAAATAAAGGGAGCCAGGCTGGGTGAGATTATTAAATAAAGGGGGCCAGGATGAGGGACTTAGTTACTTCTTGGGGGCCAGAATGAGGAACATGCTATATCAGTTTATGGTAACAAGTAATTTCTTTAGGGGCATTATTACTGCTGCAATATAATTTGCTTTTTAGGAAACGGTTTTCCATGGAGGGAACAAAAGGGAGGTCCTGTTACTGTGCAGAACGGTACTATGTCGCTTTTCTTCTTCATCTGACATAGTGTAGAAGTCAGGGAAAAAGTGGGGAAAGTGTTCTGGAAGCGATAAACTATTGATGACTTATTTTTTGCAGAGACCGAGTCCTGGCTGAAAGATCTGTGCTGGTTAAAGAAGAAAAGCAAAGATGAAGGACTTCAGTTACAGACATCACTGGTGAGATCTGTGTATAATGTCATTAGTGATCACTGTATTATCTGTACACTGACATTACTGTATATACAAAGCTCCTGTGTATAATGTCACTAATGATTACAGTATTATCTGTACGCTGACACTATATACAGAGCTCCTGTGTATAATGTCACTAGTGATCGCTGTATTACCTAAACACTGACACTATATACAGAGCTCCTGTGTATAATGTCACTGGTGGTAATAACAGTGTTGTTAGTATTGTGGTTTGTATTCAAAATCAGTATTGCAGTATTCGGTCACTATGTGGTGGTAATTTGTGGTCTGGTCACAGTGTGGCAGTATTTATCCTTGTATGTGGTATTATTTGATCCCTATATGCTGATATGTCATATCATTCGGACTATGTGGTGGTAATTTGTCTGGTCATGGTGTGGTGGTATTTGTCCCTTGTCCCTTGTATGTAGTATTATTCGGTCACTATGTGGTCTGGTCATAGTGTGGTTATGTTTGTTCCTGTATGTGGTAGTATTTGTCATAGTATAGGGCATTGTGTTGTATATGGCAGTCATTTGTTCTCTCTGATATTAACCCCTTTACCCCCAAGGGTGGTTTGCACGTTAATGACCGGGCCAATTTTTACAATTCTGACCACTTTCCCTTTATGAGGTTATAACTTTGGAACGCTTCAACGGATCCCAGTGATTCTGACATTGTTTTCTCGTGACATATTGTACTTCATGATAGTGGTAAAATTTCTTTGATATTACCTGCGTTTATTTGTGAAAAAAAACGGAAATTTAGTGAAAATTTTGAAAATGTTGCAATTTTCCAACTTTGAATTTTTATGCAATTAAATCACAGAGATATGTCACACAAAATACTTAACAAGTAACATTTCCCACATGTCTACTTTACATCAGCACCATTTTGGAACCAAAATTTTGTTTTAGGGAGTTATAAGGGTTAAAAGTTGACCAGCAATTTCTCATTTTTACACCATTTGTTTTAGGGACCACATCTCATTTGAAGTCATTTTGAGGGGTCTATATGATAGAAAATACCCAAGTGTGACACCATTCTAAAAACTGCACCCCTCAAGGTGCTCAAAACCACATTCAAGAAGTTTATTAACCCTTCAGGTGTTTCACAGGAATTTTTGGAATGTTTAAATAAAAATGAACATTTAACTTTTTTTTTCACAAAAAAATTCCTTCAGCTCCAATTTGTTTTATTTTACCAAGGGTAACAGGAGAAAATGGACCCCAAAAGTTGTTGTACAATTTGTCCTGAGTACACCGATACCCCATATGTGGGGGTAAACCACTGTTTAAGCACATGACAGAGCTCGGAAGCAGTAGTAGACCCCCTAAGGAACTTATCTAGAGGTGTGGTGAGCACTTTGACCCACCAAGTGCTTCACAGAAGTTTATAATGCAGAACCGTAAAAATAAAAAATTATATTTTTTCACAAAAATTTTCTTTTCGCCCCACATTTTTTATTTTCCCAAGGGTAAGAGAAGAAATTGGACCGCAAAACTTGTACAATTTGTCCTGAGTACGCTGATACCCCATATGTGGGGGTAAACCACTGTTTGGGCGCATGGGAGAGCTCGGAAGGGAAGGAGCGCCGTTTGACTTTTCAAGGCAAAATTGACAGGAATTGAGATGGGACGCCATGTTGCATTTGGAGAGCCACTGATGTGCCTAAACATTGAAACCCCCCACAAGTGACACCATTTTGGAAAGTAGACCCCCTAAGGAACTTATCTAGATGTGTGGTGAGCACTTTGACCCACCAAGGGCTTCACAGAAGTTTATAATGCAGAGCCGTAAAAATAAAACAAAAATTTTTCCCCAAAAAATTATTTTTTAGCCCCCAGTTTTGTATTTTCCCGAGGGTAGCAGGAGAAATAGAACCCCAAAAGTTGTTGGCCAATTTGTCTTGAGTACACTGATACCACTGTTTGGGTGCATGGGAGAGCTCGGAAGGGAAGGAGCGCCATTTGGAAAGCAGACTTGGATGGAATGGTCTGCAGGTGTCACATTGCGTTTGCAGAGCCCCTAATGTACCTAAACAGTAGAAACCCCCACAAGTGACCCCATATTGGAAACTAGACCCCCCAAGGAACTTATCTAGATGTGTTGTGTGAACTTTGAACCCCCAAGTGTTTTACTACAGTTTATAATGCAGAGCCGTGAAAATAAAAATCTTTTTTTTTTCCACAAAAATTAATTTTTAGTCCCCAGTTTTGTATTTTCCCAAGGGTAACAGGAGAAATTGGACCCCGAAAGTTGTTGTCCAATGTGTCCTAAGTACGCTGATACCCCATATGTTGGGGTAAACCCCTGTTTGGGCACATGGGAGAGCTCGGAAGGGAAGGAGCACTGTTTTACTTTTTCAACACAGAATTAGCTGGAATTGAGGTCGGACGCCATGTCGCATTTGGAGAGCCCCTGATGTGCCTAAACAGTGGAAACCCCCCAATTATAACTGAAACCCTAATCCAAACACACCCCTAACCCTAATCTCAACGGTAACCCTAACCACACATCTAACCCTGACACACCCCTAACCCTAATCCCAACCCTATTCCCAACCGTAAATGTAATCCTAACCCTAACTTTAACCCCAACCCTAACTGTAGTCTTAACCCTAGCCCCAACCCTAACCCTAGCCCTAGCCCTAGCCCCAACCCTAGCCCTAACCCTAATGGGAAAATGGAAATAAATACATTTTTTAAAATGTTTTAATTTTTCCCTAACTAAGGGGGTGATAAAGGGGGGTTTGATTTACTTTTAGCGGGTTTTTTAGCGGATTTTTATGATTGGCAGCCGTCACACAGTGGCACTTTGGTCGCTAGGACGGCACGATCCGTGACGTTCCAGTGATATAATTACGATCTCGCTGTGTCTGACACGCTACTGCGATCAGGGACCCCGCTGACAATCGTACGTCGTAGCAGATCGTTTGAAACTTTATTTCGTCGCTGGATCTCCCGCTGACATCGCTGAATCGGCGTGTGACGCCGATTCAGCGATGTCTTCACTGGTAACCAGGGTAAATATCGCGTTACTAAGCGCAGGGCCGCGCTTAGTAACCCAATATTTACCCTGGTTACCATTGTAAATGTAAAAAAAAAAAAAACACTACATACTTACATTTCCGGTGTCTGGTCATGTCCCTCGCCTTCAGCTTCCCGCACTGACTGGTGAGTGCCGGCCAGCCGTAAAGTACAGCGGTGACGTCACCGCTGTGCTTTCCGGCTGTCCGGTGCTCACTGTCAGTGCAGAGAAGCACAGCGCCGGGGGACAGACACGGAATGTAAGTATGTAGTGTTTGTTTTTTTTTACGTTTACGCTGGTAACCAGGGTAAACATCGGGTTACTAAGCGCGGCCCTGCGCTTAATAACCCGATGTTTACCCTGGTTACCAGGGGACTTCGGGATCGTTGGTCGCTGGAGAGCTGTCTGTGTGACAGCTCTCCAGCGACCAAACAGCGACGCTGCAGCGATCGACATCGTTGTCGTATCTCTGCAGCGTCGTTTTAGTGTGACGGTACCCTTACAGAGGTTTCCTGTGGAAAAAAGTAATCACTTATCCACAGAATAAGTGATAATGTATTGATTGGTGGGGGTCTGACTGCTTGGACCCATTCAGCAAAATGCAGAACTTTCTGTCCCCATTAGACTGGAGTGCCATGTCCAACTTGACCACTGATCTATTAATTCCTTGAATGGCCGCACTTGTTTTTTTTTTCTAGAAGCCTCAAAGAGAATGAATGGAGCTGCGGTTCGATATCCCACCTGCCGCTCCATTTTAAAATGGGGATAAGTGAGGACAATAAAACTTCCTCATCCTTCCAATCGGTGCAGTTTCTAATGGTTGGACCTAAGCGATCACCTATCCTATGGAGCCCATGGATCGGTGATAACTTGTTTTAACCAAAGAACCCCATTAATGTAAACTACCGTAATTTTACATCCCAGTTATGGCGGCACACATTAGATGTGCAGGAGCCGCCCATGTTTTACAGCCAATGTTCCACTGTAATGGGATAACGACTGACAGATATTTGCATATAGCTGTAGGGTGGGCCCCTGGAGTCCATTTCCCTGGTGGGCCCCAGACACCCCAGTCCGACCCTGCAGATTAGCCTGTCTTGCATCTGAGACTAGTGATAATCTCTTGCTGATAACACACGGATTGTATTAAAACTACAGCACATAGTCTAAAAAGTGACACATCCCTGGAAACAGGCTCTCTACCTTATGATGCTCCCAAATAAATAGCAGAAACTTACTGACATATTTCCTTTAATGGTTAGCACATCTGTATTTATTAGGAGTATTAAAGGTTGTCCAAGTTTGTCATGAAAGTCTGCAGTCATTCTATGCGATGGCAGATTTCTGAATCCTCTCAGCATGTACACTACACGCTGTCAGGATTCTCCGGTGCTGGTGGTGAGCGTGGGATTTCATGTAACTGCCAGTATGCGATCAGATGCCAATTAGACGTGCGCTGCCTCCCCCAATTCACTTGCATTGAGAGAGGCCACACATCTAGTTGGAATTTAGCCGGATGCATGCAAATCGCATATCACTCGACCGCCCACTCTTGCCGGCGGCACTGGAGAATCCTGACAGCATGCAATGTGTGTCCTGTGTGGTTTCAGAAGTGCAGTCACACAGAGTAACTGCAGACTTTCATCACAAACCTGAACGACCGCTGTAATGATAAAATGAAGTAGTGTAGTGTGCCCATACCTAGCATTGTGTAATATGCTTACTGTTGGGATTCGCTTTTGCTTCCCAGTTCCAGTGCTCATCACATGACAACTCATATGCAAATTTCATACTTGGGTCATGTGCTGACTAGCTTGTTTCCCTGCTCTCAGTGAAGTAGGGGTGGTAGTATATCACCAAACATGGAGAGAATGACGAAGAGCAGCTAGTCGGTACACGACTGTAAATCGCATATGAGAGGTCACATAACATCTACTCCAACCACTTAAGCTGCGTACAGGAGGAAGCGCCAAACTGAATTTGTGCCCCAGGTTCTGAAAAACCTAGATCCGCCTCCGCGCTGTGTACCTAAAGCCGACATATTGGGAGAACTGATGGGGCTCTTGTTGTATTTCTTTTATTGAAAGGCATCAACCATTTGGACTATTGTCAAAATATTGGTGCGCTGTGATGAGGTGTATTGGAGAAATGCAAATCCTCCACTGTGATTCCTTCCTGTAAGCGATTTCCATTTAAATGAGATAGAAATGTAGCAGTTAGATATGGGGAATAAAGTGTCAAGGATCTGCCATGTCAGAGTATTATTAGCGAGCTGGTTCCACCGCATTTCCATTTATTGTGGCTCATTATATAAAGGTTGGCTCGTTGAACTGAAGTGGTTTCTTGAAAGATCTTCTATTAAACAGTCTATGAGGTTGATTCATCTTTATTACAATTATTATCTTTAAAAGCTGCTGATAAAACTGCTGTCAAGAGTTGAAATTCTTCTGAGTTTTCCTTCCCTGGATGGGAGGAGGTGTTCGGCTTTTACACAGTAATTTGTGGAGTTTATTGCCATGATGTTTTAATCATGTTTTAAACACAAATATGATGAAATCTGCAAAAACTTTGCATGCACATACCCTTATGGTGCTTATAAATATAGTAGTATACTGTAAATTATTGCTGTTTTTGACCATGGTGTTTGTACAGATGAAAAATAAAATGCGCTGATGTTGCCACCCCTATACATTCCTCAAAGGCAAAAAAATCTGTGCAAGTGCACTACTGCTATTTGTACAGACATCCCTCAAGAGGTTGACAATCGGCGCAAAAGGTACCGTATTTACGGAGTTAAAAATGTGAATTATTGAGTTAGTGGTTAATTTCAGTCATTGTCCCAAAAGTGTTGTTACCTTCCAACAAAGCAAAGCGCTTCCTTCCCGCTCATTGCGTGTTGTCACATGCCTGGTGATGCGGATATGTGACTGGCTGTAAAGTTCATTAGCTAAGCCAGCCCCCTTCTTCATCATACGTGATGGATAGAGAAGTGAGCTGCCTTCATCCATAAACTGAGCCAGACCCTTGTATTCACAAGGAGGAGAGGAAGCATTCTGCTTTGTTGGAATATACCAGTTTGATTCCCTTATTTCAGAGCCTGGTATTGGCATGCACTCTAGAAAATAATAATACCCTTGAAAATCACCTTAAAAGTAATGCCCACTTCAAAGATAATGCCTAGAGTGCTCACGTTATGAGTAAAAAAAATGTTTAGAGTGCCTGCTAATGAATAAAAATGCCTAGAGTGTTTCCACATCTGTTTTAGTGCCCAGATTGCCTCCGTGATAATATTAATTTCCAGATGTCTCTTTTTTTCCCCCTGAAATGTTGTTTTAGTCCCAAGTTTTTAATTTTCTAAAGAGCTGATAGGAGACAATGAACCACAAAATTTGTTACACAATTTCTGCTGAGTGCAGCAATTCTCCACGTGTGTTAAAAAATGGCTTTCTAGGCACAGTCAGGTATGGACCGGGGCTGAAATTCAGCCCTGGCATTTGCAATCACACAGGCCCATGCTGTCCCCGTCCCCATGAACCAGATGGGGATATATTACTAATATTGCCCTGGCTGGAGGAAAGCAAGATTTACTACAAGACCAATATTTCTAATGATACCCGTGGCCTGCTGGGGTAAGTGACGGAGTCAGCCACTTTGTGCCCCTTCACAACTCTTAACAGTATGGGTGTCTTGAGAACACTGATTCTGTTAACAATGTAGCAAAACGTAGAAGGGAAGTAGCGCCATATAACAGCGCAGATTTGCCAGGAATGGTTTGCGGGTGCCATGTCACATTGGCAGAGCTCCTGAGGTGTCAGGACAGCAGGCCCCCCATAAATGACTCCAATTAACTACACCTCTTGATGAAATCATCTAGTTATGCAGTGAGCATATTGACACATGTGTTTCACAAAATGTTATACCCTTGAAAGCTAAAGAAAAAGTAATTTTCATTTCAAGGGAAAATAGATTAAAATGACCACATAATTTGTTACATAACTTCTCCTGATCTTGGCAATACCCCATATGTGGCTGTATAGTACTGTTTGGCCACATGGCGAGACTCTGGAGCGTAGATTTTCCTAGAATAGTTTGCAGACTCCATTTGCAGAGTCCCTTGTCACGCAAGTGGATTTTGGAACCACTGCGCCACAGTACGGGCTTACCCTCTAAGTGGCGTGGTTAATAGGCCACCTAGTTTTTGCTAGAGCTCCTGATGTTGGAGTTAGGCCTGAGCTGCAGGTGACCACCAGTTACCACTCCAAGGGCAGTCTCCAGTACTGTGGCAGCTGACCCCAAGAGTCAGAATCGCAGACACTGACTTGGAATCCAAGGCACAACTGTATACTGATGCAGGTTCAAGCAGTGTAGATCCTGGAACAATTGACAGAACGGACACTGGTGGAGGTTCAGACAGTGTATATCCTGGAACACTTGACAGGTAGGGCAGATTCAAACACTGTCGGAGCAGCTTCAAGCTCAGGCACCATTGGAGTAACTTCAGGCTCGGGTACTGCCAAAGTGGCTTCATGCTCATGTACAACCGGAACTGTTTCAGATTCAGGAACCGTCGGAATGGCTTCAGGTTCAGGAACCGTCGGAATGGCTTCAGGTTCAGGTACCGACAGAGCAGTTTCAGGGGCAGCCGGAGCGGCTTCAGGTAACATGGAAAACAGGAACAGGTTCAGACTAGGCATGTTCAGCAACAGGTTCAGGTTTTAACAGAATAGGTTCAGGAACAAGTTCAGGTTCAGACTAGGTGAGTTCAGCAACAGGTTCTGGTTCTAATGGAATAGGTTCAAGAACAGGTTCAGGGACCTGACAACTAACGAGCAGGGAGAAACTATAACACTAAAGAAGGCATTGTACAGGTCCCTCCCTACAGAGGTGCTTGACCTTAAAACTAGATGCCTCCTAGCTGGGGGCACATTGAGAGTGTGCGCTGACCTTTAAGAATCAGGGGAGCACGACACTGGGAGACCTGCGCGACAATCGCAGGCGCAGGGGACCAGCAAGCCGTGCAGGGAAAGAATACATTACCAAGCAGCCGGAGCAGTGACTATGTCAGCGTCCCTGTCAGGAGGAGGGAAAGGGAACATGCGAGGATGCTGGCATTAGCATTACACCCCTAAGTGCCAGAAGAGCAGAAACCTCCCTCAATTGACCCCAAATTGGAATTACACCCCTGTGGGAATTCATCTATGGGTGTAGTGAAGATTTTGACTCCATGGGTATTTTCCTGAAATATGCAGCAATGGACATTACAGAGTAAAAATGCAAATATGCCATTGTAGTGCCCGTATATTGTGCCAAGTTCACGCACTCGTAAATTAAGTGGATGCTAAGTTCGGGTTTAGGCACACAGTGGGGCTCAAAAGGGAGGTGGGCATTTGGATTTAGGAACACAGATTTCGCTGAATTTCTTTTGGTGGGACTAATTTCACTTTTCCAGAGCTTTTCTACTACCATTAATGTGGACATCCCTTATATTTCTGTTAACAGATGACAGACCTGAGTGAGGACTTGTTTTTTTTGTGGGTTGAGTAGAAGCTTTTATTGTGGCATTTTTGGGTACAGACTATTTTGGATCAGTTCACATTTATCCGGTGCTCTACGCTGAGCACTTACATCGGGATTTCCACGGTGGCTCAGTGGTTATCACTGCAGCCTTGCAGTGCTGGAGTCCTGGGTTCAAATCCCACCAAGGACAACATCTGCAAGGAGTTTGTATGTTCTCCCCGTGTTTGCGTGGGTTTCCTCCGGGTTCTCTCGTTTCTTCCCACATTCCAAAGACATACTGATAGGGAATCTAGATTGTGAGCCATATCGGGGACAGCGATGATAATGTGTGCAATCTGTAAAGTGCTGTGGAATTTGTTACCGCTACATAAAAATAAAGATTTATTATCTACAAAATATGTGATTTGGATGATCCATTCACTAATGAGGCAGCAGAGATAGTCTGGACTGTGTGGCTTCTGTTTGGTAGTATCCGGCAAACTGTGGTTGACTGTGCTTTTATGCACACCCAAAAAGACATACACCGTAAGATCATAGGCCATAGTCCAAAGTGTCCCCGTCTGCCTCTGAGATTCTTTTGTCGGGGGTTTGTCTGAATCATGTATTTCAGATATTTTTATGAAATCCCCGGTGTAAGCGCTCAGCGTAGAGCGCAGGATAAATGTAAACCAAGCCTTACTGCGATCTTTGTGAGGCAGAATGAACAAATAAACAGCAGGTCAATAATTTCTTCTATTTATTTTTTACAATGTTTCTTGTGTGGTATACAGTCATGGCTGAAAGTGCTGGCACCCTTGAATTGATCTGGAAAATTAAGCATTTCTCCCCAAAAAAGGATGCAGTTACACATTTTGCTACATACGTTTTTAATGTAAAAATAGGGAAAACAAAACAGGCAATAGTAGATACACCATCTAGTCATGATGTCCTGAACTAAATGTGAAATAGGGATAACATGAGCCTGCAAATGGAATTGTGTCGGACACACCAATGCTGAGAAGCAAACAACCACTAAAAAATGGTGCAATAAAGTCCAAAGAGTAATTTTAAATAGTTTTATTAGTTATAAATATATAGACAACAGGTTCCTGGACAATAACGGGTTAAAAATTGGCGACAAAGCGCATGGAGTCAGACAAACCTCCCCATAGCAATCACCGAGTCACCCAATACTGGAACAAGGTACCAATAATCCTATCCCTGCATGTTCCATACTAGTAGCAGTATATCACGTATTAAATCAGGAACACACAGGTAAAAATTACATGTGCATAAGTTTGTACACCAATATCCGAAGGCAGTGACCCAGATGGATAACATACTGGTGATGTAGTATGGGGACGTGTCAGCTCCAACCCACGTTTTTAATGTGTGTGTACTGGAACAACACACAAAAAAAAAAACAGAAAAATGTCAAATTGGACAAAATTTCACACAAAACCCTGAAAACAGGCTGGACAAAATCATTGGCATGCTCAATTTAAAGGGAACCTGTCACCCCCAAAATCGAAGTTGAGCTAAGCCCACCAGCATTAGGGGCTTATCTACAGCATTCTGTAATGCTGTAGATAAGCCCCCGATGTATCCTGAAAGATGAGAAAAAGAGGTTAGAATATAGTCACCCAAGGGCGGTCCTGGTCCGGTTCTGGTCCAATGGGTGTCGCGGTCCGGGGCCTCCCATCTTCTTACGATGACGTCCTCTTATTTTCACGCTGCGGCTCTGGCGTAGGCGTACTTTGTCTGCCCTGTTGAGGGCAAAGCAAAGTACTGCAGTGCGCAGGCGCCGGGAAAGGTCAGAGAGGCCAGGCGCCTGCGCACTGCAGTACTTTCCTTTGCCCTCAATAGGGCAGACAAAGTACGCCTGCGCCAGAGCCGCAGCTTGAAGACAAGAAGAGGACGTCCCTTTTTTTGTTTTTAAATTCAACGTTCATTCATAAGCATCGGCCGTGCTATTACATATCTACTAGATGGTGGCCCGATTCTAACGCATCGGGTATTCTAGAATATGTATGTACTTCATTTACGAAGTGGTGTTTAAATCCCGCTGCAATATCACTGATTGCTCGCGCCCAGCCAGCCGTGACCAATCAGCAAAGCGTGGTTTAAATCCCGCGCCAATTCACAGCCGGACTGCACCTGTCGCTGATTGGTCGCGGGCGGCTGGATTATATATATACTAGATGGTGGCTCGATTCTAACGCATTGGGTATTCTAGAATATGTATGTATGTATGTATGTACCCTTAGGGTATGTGTCCATGTTCAGGAAACGCTGCGTGAAATTTCATGAAATCCCGTCTCCACTATGCGGTAAAACACGCAGGCGGCAGATCCGCGTAAACGGACATGCGGCGTGTCTTTTCAGAACGCAGCATGTTTTGCTTACAAAGCGGAGACGCTCCATCGCCGCGCCGTATATTTACCATAGACTATCATTAGATGCGATAAAATCGCATCTAATGATTAGTCACATGCGTAGAAACTGCGTACAAGCAGCTTACTACGCATGTCTGCCGGCTCACCTGTCCCGCCGCCGGAAGTCCCTCGTCCACTGCAGTTCTCGCGATAACATAAGTTATCTGCCGTGCACGTGACTGGGACTTATCTCCGGTCACTTATCAGCTGTTTGCGAGAACGCTGTAGTGTAGGTGATCGCTGGAGAGTTATCTCCGGCGATCATCTACCGGCTCTGCTACATCTAGATGTCAGGCATCCAGATGTAGCAGAGCTGAACTCGTCTACACTGTGTGTACATACAACACACAACATACAACATGCAACATGTGACATGCGACATACAACATGCGGTGACATGCGACATGCACCATACAATATGCAACATACACCATACAACATACATATAGACATACAGTACATACATACAACATACATATAGACATACAATACGTTAAACATAGAGTACATACTCACCATCACTTGTCACTTTGATCCCCGAAGCCAGTGTCACCAGTAAAAAATATTAAAATAATAAACAAACACTATACTCCCTGATCCGCAGAAATCCAATTAAAACGAGTGTCCCACGACGATCTCCCATGGAGAGCAGCAGAATCAGCTGATGTGACCGCTCTCCAGGGGCTCCAGGAATACAATGATGGAGGGTATCCTTCCACAGTGTATTCCTCACAATGTATTCCTACGCCCCTGTGAGAAAATAGTCCCTAGTCTCACTTTTGGCATTGCTGTGTGAGAAAGTTCCCACGCAGCAATTGCCATAAAGTGAGACCAGTGAACTACAGTAACCTCTCAGTGATGCACTGCAGGAGCCATTGTCTCCTGTCAGTGTGTCACTGGAGGTCCTATAAAGCAGTGACATCACCCGATGTCACTGTTCTATAGGGGAGATCGTCGTGGGACCCTCGTTATTACTTGGACTATGGCGGACAGGTAGTATACGGTTTATTATTTAACGTTTTTTGCAGGCGCTGAAGTAATAATAAAAATAATAATAATTTTTATTTATATAGCACCAACATATTCCGCAGCACTTTACAATTAAGCGGGGACATGTACAAACAATAAATTCGGTACGAGTTAAGACAATTTAAACAGTGACATTAGGAGTGAGGTCCCTGCTTGCAAGCTTACAATCTACAAGGAAATGGGGGGACACAATAGGTGAAAAGTGATTTGTTATTTCAGGTCTGGCAATTTAAAATATATAGGGATATTCATACAAAGCTGCATGATCCGGTCATCAGCCCATGAGTTTAAGTGCAATAGTCAAGTATCAAGTGCAGTTATGTGCATGGAGGGTGTGGAGACAGATGAATAGTAGGGTGCAGATTCAGAGTAATATTTGGAAGGAGGGAAGAGGGCAAAGTTAGTTTACTGAGTAGTTGATGTGGTAGGCTTGTTTGAAGAGATGGGTTTTCAAAGCGCGCTTGAATAGGTCGGGGCTAGGTATCAGTCTGATAGTCTGGGGAAGTGCATTCCAGAGAGCTGGCGCAGCACGAGAGAAGTCTTGGAGACAGAGGAGTGAAGTTCGGATTACAGGGGATGTTAGTCTTAGGTCCTTTGTAGAACGGAGGGCACGTGTAGGGCGATAGACAGAGATGAGATGTAAGGCGGTGCAGAACTGTGGAGAGCTTTGTGGGTGAGAGAGATGAGTTTATACTGGACCCTGTAGCGAATGGGTACCAGTGTAATGACTGGCACAAGATGGAGGCATCGGTGAAGCGGCTGGACAGAAATATGACTCTGGCTGCAGCATTCAAGGTGGATTGGAGAGGAGAAAGTTTGGTAAGAGGGAGACCGATCAGAAGAGAGTTGCAGTAGTCCAGACGAGAATGAATAAGAGCGACAGTAAGAGTTTTAGCAGTTTCAACGGTGAGAAAAGGTCGGATTCTGGAAATGTTTTTAAGATGCAGGTGACAAGAGCGAGTGAGTGATCGGATAAAAGGAAAGTTCGGTGTCGAAAATGACCCCAAGACAGCGGGCATGCTGCTTGGGAGTTATGGTTGAACCCTCCAGGGTAATTTCGATGTTGGGTAGAGTGAGGTTAGTAGAAGGGTGAAACACAAGAAGTTCCGTTTTGGAGAGATTAAGTTTCAGGTAGAGGGAGGACATGATGTTAGAGACAGCAGACAGACAATCCTTGGTATTTTGAATTAGGGTAGGGGTGATGTCGGGGGAAGAAGTGTATAATTGGGTGTCATCAGCATAGAGATGATACTGGAATCCAAATCTGTTGATTGTTTGTCCAATAGGTGGTGTGTAAAGAGAGAAGAGGAGGGGTCCTAGGGCTGAGCCTTGCGGAACCCCAATAGTTAGGGGACGAGGAGAGGAAGAGGAGCCGTCAAAAGATACAGTGAATGAGCGGTCAGAGAGGTAGGAGGAGAACCAGGAGAGGGCTGTGTCCTTGAGGCCTATAGAGTGGAGCATAGTGAGGAGGAGTGTCAAATGCGGCAAAGAGATCCAGGAGAATCAACAGAGAGCAATGACCTTTGGATTTAGCTGTTATTAGGTCATTAGAGACTTTAGTGAGGGCAGTTTCAGTGGAGTGTAAAGAGTGGAAACCAGATTGTAAGGGGTCAAGAAGAGAGTTTTCCGAGAGATAGCGGATTAGACGGGAGTGGACCAAGTGTTCCAGCAGTTTAGAGATGAAGGAAAGGTTAGAGACAGGTCTGTAGTTAGCAGTGCAGTTCTGGTCCAGGGATAGCTTTTTAAGTAAAGGGGTTGTGATGACATGTTTAAATGAGGAGGGAAAGATACCTGAAGAAACAGAGAGGTTAAATATTTTAGTCAGGTGAGTGGTGACCACTGGTGAGAGAGACTGCAGGATATGTGAAGGAATGGGGTCACTGCTGCAGGTTGTAGGCCGAGCAGAAGCGAGGAGCTTGGAAACTTCTTCTGAAACAGGCTCAAAGATGTCTAGTGAGCTTGAGGTGCGGCAGGGAAGGGGATCCAGGCACTGAGGAGATTGCGCTGAGGTATTCTGATGGATGTGGTTGATTTTTTTCTAAGAAATAAGTGGCCAGATCCTCACCGCTGAGGTTGGTGATGGGGGCCTGTACTTTAGGTTTCAGGAGGGAGTTTAAGATTTCAAAAAGTCGTTTTGGGTTGTTGGATAGTGAGGTGATGAGGGTGGTGAAGTAGGATTGTTTGGCCAGATAAAGGGCAGAGTTATAGGTTTTGAGCATGAACTTATAGTTGATGAAGTCTTCTGCTAAGATAGATTTTCTCCACTGCCGCTCTGCACACCTTGAGCAACGCTGAAGAAAGCGTGTTTGCATAGTGTGCCAGGGCTGGCGTTGTCTGTGTCGGGTCTTTCTACGTGTAGAAGGTGCTGCTTCATCCAGGGCATTCTTCAGTGTAATATTGAAGTGTGACAATGTTAAGTCTGGACAGAAGAGGGAGTAGATGGGGGCTAAAGATGTGTGGAGGTTGTCCATAAGCTGCTGGGTATTAATGGTACGTGTATTTTGATAAGTGTGGTAAGTGGGGGTGTCCCGGGTGAGGAGACAATTCTTGACAGAGAAGGAAAGAAGTTTGTGGTCCGAGAGCGGGAGAGGGGAGTTAGTAAAGTTATGCAGCGACCCGGGACGGGAGAAAACCAGGTCCAGAGTATTCCCGTACTCATGCGTAGGAGAATTAGTAAACTGTGAGAGGCCGAATGAAGAAGTTAGAGAAAGAAGATGAGAGGCAGATTGGGAGAGGGGATCATTGATGGGGATGTTAAAGTTTCCCATGATGAGGGCGGGGATGTCACAGGATAGAAAGTGAGTAAGCCAGGTGGCAAAGTGGTCTATAAACTGGCAGGAGGAGCCCGGAGGGCGATAAACAACCGCCACTCTCAAGGGGAAGGCCTTATAGAGTCTGACAGCGTGGACTTCAAAGGAGGGAAATGTGAGTGAGGGAATCGGGGGGGGGGGGGAGGGGGGATGACCTGGAAAGCACATTGTGATGAAAGGAGCAAACCAACACCTCCACCCTGTCTGTTCTCAGGTCTGGTGGTATGTGAAAATTTCAGCCCACCAAACGAGAGTGCGGCAGCGGCGGTGGTGTCTGAATGCTGGATCCAGGTTTCTGTAATAGCCAGAAGGTTAAGGGAATTAGAGAGGAAAAGATTGTGAATGTAAGTTAGTTTGTTACACACAGACCATGCATTCCAGAGAGCACAGTGGAAAGCGATAGAAGGCATGCACTGAATGTTAATAAGATTAGTAGGGTTTCTATATGTAGCTGGAGGAGAGTAATGTATGCTGGTGGAGGGAGGTCCAGGGTTTGGGGAGATGTCACCTGCAACTAGTAGAAGGAGAAAAAACAGAAAGAGCAGGTGGTGGGATGATTTGTATGAACGTTTTGAGTGCTGTATGGTGGTAGTGGCTGGTTTGGAGTGGGTAAGAAATGTCAGTAGAGCCTCAGAGTTATACATGGGAGAGGGGAGAAGGGAGGGGTGGATATAGAGAGAGTGCCCAGAATGTGTTAAATGGCAGACGAGTTGTGAGAAAGTAGAAGTTAAAACAAATAAGAAGCAGATTGATATGATCAATGCATAATGTAGTATGACTGACCAAGAAGCATGATTGTTTGAAAAACTTATGCACCTTACCTGTCTCCTGCCCTGTCCAACTGCCATTGTCTAACTGCCAAGCACTTTAAACTGTTGCAGTATGGTAAGTATGGTGAAATTAAGAATAATAAAATACTTTTTTCTGGCTGTGTCTTTATTTCTTTTTTTAACTCTTTCACTACTCTAGGATTAATAATGGATAGGCGTCTTATTGACATCTCTCCATTATTAACCCGGCTTAATGTCACCTTACAATAGCAAGGTGACATTAACCCATTATTACCCCATATCCCACCGCTACACGGGAGTGGGAAGAGAGGGGCTAAGTGCCGGAATTGGCGCATCTTACAGATGCGCCATTTCTGGGGCGGCTGTGGGCTGGTATTTGCAGCCAGGGAGGGCCAATATCCATGGCCCCTCTCTAGGCTATGAATATCATCCCGCAGCTGTCTGCGTAGCCTTTCTGACTATAAATTATAGGGGGACCCCACGTCATTTTTTTTTTTTTTTTTTTTTGGGGGGGGGTCCCCCTATTTTAATAGCCAGTAAAGGCTACGCAGACAGCTGCGAGCTGATATTCATAGCCTGGGAGGGGCCATGGGTATTACCCCCTTCCCAGGCTACAAATATTGGCCGTCGGCTTTCCCCCTCTGGCGCAGAAAATTGCGCGGGAGCCCACGCCATTTTTTCCCCATTGTGTTTTTTTTTTTTTTTTTAAATTAAACGTTCATTTATAAACATCGGCCTTGCTATTATATATCTACTAGATGGTGGCCCAATTCTAACGCATCGGGTATTCTAGAATATGTATGTACTTTATTTACGAAGTGGTGTTTAAATCCCGCTGCAATATCTGTTGTGAATTCTGTGGCTGAGTTCACTTCTGTGGTCACAAGTGGTATTGCAGTCTCTGGGCTTCCTCCCTCAGGTGTTTTGGTGAGCTCGTTGGCTGCCTTGCTATTTAGCTCCACCTGAGTCTGTCTTCCTTGCTCCTTGTCAATGTTCCAGTGTTGGATCTGAGCTACTGCATCTTTCCTTGGGCCTGCTGCTCTGCTAGATAAGTGCTTCTAGTTTGTTTTCTGTTTTTTTCTGTCCAGCTTGCTATTAACTTTTGCTGGAAGCTCTGAGAAGCAAAGGGGTGCACCGCCGTGCTGTTAGTTCGGCACGGTGGGTCTTTTTGCCCCTTTGCGTGGTTTTCGTTTTAGGGTTTTTTGTAGACTGCATAGTTCTCTTTGCTATCCTCGCTCTGTCTAGAATATCGGGCCTCACTTTGCTGAATCTATTTCATTCCTACGTTTGTCTTTTCATCTTGCTAACAGTCATTATATGTGGGGGGCTGCCTATTCCTTTGGGGTATTTCTCTGAGGTAAGTCAGGCTTGTATTTCTATCTTCAGGCTAGTCAGCTCCTCAGGCAGTGTCGAGTTGCATAGGTAGTGTTAGGCGCAATCCACTGCTGCTTATAGTTGTGTGAGGATAGATTAGGTACTGCAGTCTACAGAGATTCCACATCTCAGAGCTCGTCCTATTGTTTTTGGTTATTGCCAGATCTCTGTATGTGCGCTGATTACTGCACGCTGTGTTGCCTGATTGCCAGCCATAACAGTACAAGGAGCCACACCAATGATTCCCAATAGAGGGAAAAAAGAAATCCTGACATCATTTTTTTTTCTTAGCTCTGTCTTCAGTCTTTTTTTTCCCCTAGACATTAGAGTGCTTCAGGACACAGCTGTGGACATGGATATTCAGGCTCTGTGCTCCTCAATGGATAATCTCTTTGTAAATGTACAAAAGATTCAAGATACTATTGATCAGAAATCGATGCTAGAACCAAGAATTCCGATTCCTGATTTGTTTTTTGGTGACAGAACTAAGTTCCTGAGCTTCAGAAATAATTGTAAGCTATTTTTGGCCTTGAAACCTCATTCTTCTGGTAATCCTATTCAACAGGTTTTGATTATTATTTCTTTTTTGCGCGGCGACCCACAGGACTGGGCGTTTTCTCTTGCACCAGGAGATTCTGCATTGAGTAATGTTGATGCATTTTTCCAGGCGCTGGGATTGCTTTACAATGAGCCTAATTCAGTGGATCAGGCTGAAAAAAATCTGCTGGCTTTATGCCAGGGTCAGGATGATGTAGAAGTATATTGTCAGAAATTTAGGAGGTGGTCAGTACTCACTCAGTGGAATGAATCTGCGCTGGCAGCTTTGTTCAGAAAGGGTCTCTCTGAAGCTCTTAAGGATGTAATGGTGGGATTTCCTATGCCTGCTGGTTTGAATGAGTCTATGTCCTTGGCCATTCAGATCGGTCGTCGCTTGCGCGAGCGTAAATCTGTGCACCATCTGGCGGTATTGTCTGAGAGTAAACCTGAGCCTATGCAGTGCGACAGGACTATGACTAAAGTAGAACGGCAAGAACACAGACGTCTGAACAGACTGTGTTTCTATTGTGGTGATTCTACTCATGCTATTTCTAATTGTCCTAAACGCACTAGGCGGTTCGATAGCTCTGCCGTTATTGGTACTGTACAGTCCAAATTCCTTTTGTCCATTACCTTAATGTGCTCTTTGTCATCGTATTCTGTCATGGCGTTTGTGGATTCAGGCGCTGCCCTGAATCTGATGGATTTGGATTATGCTAAACGTTGTGGATTTTTCTTGGAGCCTTTGCGGTGTCCTATTCCGTTGAGAGGAATTGATGCTACACCTTTGGCCAAGAATAAGCCTCAGTACTGGGCCCAGCTGACCATGTGCATGGCTCCTGCACATCAGGAAGTTATTCGCTTTCTGGTACTGCATAATTTGCATGATGTGGTCGTGTTGGGGTTGCCATGGCTACAAACCCATAATCCAGTATTGGATTGGAACTCTATGTCGGTAACCAGCTGGGGTTGTCAGGGAGTACATGGTGATGTTCCATTTTTGTCAATTTCGTCATCCATTCCTTCTGACATCCCAGAGTTCTTGTCGGACTTTCAGGATGTATTTGAAGAGTCCAAGTCTGATGCCCTACCTCCGCATAGGAATTGTGATTGTGCTATCGATTTGATTCCTGGTAGTAAATTCCCTAAGGGTCGTTTATTTAATTTGTCCGTACCTGAACACACCGCTATGCGCAGTTATGTGAAGGAGTCCCTGGAGAAGGGACATATTCGCCCATCGTCGTCACCATTGGGAGCAGGGTTCTTTTTTGTAGCCAAGAAGGATGGTTCGCTAAGACCGTGTATTGATTACCGCCTTCTTAATAAGATCACTGTTAAGTTTCAGTATCCCTTGCCATTGATTTCTGACTTGTTTGCTCGGATTAAGGGGGCTAGTTGGTTTACTAAGATTGATCTTCGTGGTGCGTATAATCTGGTGAGAATCAGGCAGGGAGATGAATGGAAAACGGCATTTAATACGCCCGAGGGTCATTTTGAGTATCTGGTGATGCCGTTCGGACTTGCCAATGCTCCATCTGTTTTTCAGTCTTTTATGCATGACATTTTCCGTGAGTATCTGGATAAATTCTTGATTGTTTACTTGGATGACATTTTGATCTTCTCAGATGATTGGGAGTCTCATGTGAAGCAAGTCAGAATGGTTTTCCAGGTACTGCGTGCTAATTCCTTGTTCGTGAAGGGATCAAAGTGTCTCTTCGGTGTGCAGAAAGTTTCATTTTTGGGGTTCATCTTTTCCCCTTCTACTATCGAGATGGATCCGGTTAAGGTTCAGGCCATCCAGGATTGGACTCAGCCGACATCTCTAAAAAGTCTGCAGAAATTCCTGGGCTTTGCTAATTTTTATCGTCGCTTCATCTGTAATTTTTCTAGCATTGCCAGACCATTGACCGATTTGACCAAGAAGGGTGCTGATTTGGTTAATTGGTCTTCTGCTGCCGTGGAAGCTTTTCAGGAGTTGAAGCGTCGTTTTTGCTGTGCCCCTGTGTTGTGTCAACCTGATGTTTCTCTTCCGTTCCAGGTCGAGGTTGATGCTTCTGAGATTGGTGCAGGGGCGGTTTTGTCACAGAGAGGTTCTGGTTGCTCAGTGTTCAAACCATGTGCTTTCTTTTCCAGGAAATTTTCTGCTGCTGAGCGTAATTATGATGTGGGCAACCGAGAGTTGCTGGCCATGAAGTGGGCATTCGAGGAGTGGCGTCATTGGCTTGAGGGTGCTAAGCATCGCGTGGTGGTTTTGACTGATCATAAGAACCTTACTTATCTTGAGTCTGCCAAGCGCTTGAATCCTAGACAGGCCCGTTGGTCGTTATTTTTTGCTCGTTTTGATTTTGTGATTTCATACCTTCCGGGCTCTAAAAATGTGAAGGCGGATGCTCTGTCTAGGAGTTTTGTACCCGACTCTCCGGGGTTATCTGAGCCGGCGAGTATCCTCAAGGAAGGAGTCATTGTGTCTGCCATCTCCCCTGATTTGCGGAGAGTGTTGCAGAAATTTCAGGCTAATAAACCTGATCGTTGTCCGGCCGAGAAACTGTTTGTCCCTGATAGGTGGACTAGTAAAGTTATCTCTGAACTTCATTGTTCGGTGCTGGCCGGTCATCCAGGAATCTTTGGTACCAGGGAGTTGGTTGCTAGATCCTTCTGGTGGCCATCTCTGTCACGGGATGTGCGTGCTTTTGTGCAGTCCTGTGGAATTTGTGCTAGGGCTAAGCCCTGCTGTTCACGTGCCAGTGGGTTGCTTTTGCCCTTGCCGGTCCCGAAGAGGCCTTGGACACATATTTCGATGGATTTCATTTCTGACCTTCCCGTTTCTCAAAAAATGTCGGTCATTTGGGTGGTCTGTGATCGCTTTTCTAAAATGGTCCATCTGGTGCCCTTGGTTAAATTGCCTTCCTCCTCTGATTTGGTGCCTTTGTTCTTCCAGCATGTGGTTCGTTTACATGGCATTCCTGAGAATATTGTTTCTGACAGAGGTTCCCAGTTTGTCTCGAGGTTCTGGCGAGCCTTTTGTGGTAGGATGGGCATTGACCTATCTTTGTCCTCGGCCTTCCATCCTCAGACTAATGGCCAGACCGAACGAACCAATCAGACCTTGGAAACATATCTGAGATGTTTTGTTTCCGCTGACCAGGATGATTGGGTGTCATTTTTGCCGTTGGCTGAGTTCGCCCTTAATAATCGGGCCAGCTCGGCTACCTTGGTCTCTCCATTTTTCTGCAATTCTGGGTTCCATCCTCGTTTCTCTTCAGGACAGGTTGAGTCTTCGGACTGTCCTGGTGTGGATTCTGTGGTGGACAGGTTGCAGCAGATCTGGACTCAGGTAGTGGACAATTTGACCTTGTCCCAGGAGAAGGCTCAGCTTTTCGCTAATCGCAGACGCCGTGTGGGACCCCGACTTCGTGTTGGGGATCTGGTTTGGTTATCTTCTCGTCATATTCCTATGAAGGTTTCCTCTCCTAAATTTAAACCTCGTTTTATTGGTCCGTATAGGATTTCTGAGATTCTCAATCCGGTGTCTTTTCGTCTGACCCTCCCAGACTCCTTTTCCATACATAATGTATTCCATAGGTCGTTGTTGAGGAGATACGTGGCACCTATGGTTCCATCTGTGGAGCCTCCTGCCCCTGTTTTGGTGGAGGGGGAATTGGAGTATATTGTGGAGAAGATTTTGGATTCTCGTGTCTCTAGACGGAAACTCCAGTATCTGGTCAAATGGAAGGGTTATGCTCAGGAAGATAATTCCTGGGTTTTTGCCTCTGATGTCCATGCCCCAGATCTTGTTCGTGCCTTTCATGTGGCTCATCCTGGTCGGCCTGGGGGTTCTGGTGAGGGTTCGGTGACCCCTCCTCAAGGGGGGGGTACTGTTGTGAATTCTGTGGCTGAGTTCACTTCTGTGGTCACAAGTGGTATTGCAGTCTCTGGGCTTCCTCCCTCAGGTGTTTTGGTGAGCTCGTTGGCTGCCTTGCTATTTAGCTCCACCTGAGTCTGTCTTCCTTGCTCCTTGTCAATGTTCCAGTGTTGGATCTGAGCTACTGCATCTTTCCTTGGGCCTGCTGCTCTGCTATATAAGTGCTTCTAGTTTGTTTTCTGTTTTTTCTGTCCAGCTTGCTATTAACTTTTGCTGGAAGCTCTGAGAAGCAAAGGGGTGCACCGCCGTGCTGTTAGTTCGGCACGGTGGGTCTTTTTGCCCCTTTGCGTGGTTTTCGTTTTAGGGTTTTTTGTAGACTGCATAGTTCTCTTTGCTATCCTCGCTCTGTCTAGAATATCGGGCCTCACTTTGCTGAATCTATTTCATTCCTACGTTTGTCTTTTCATCTTGCTAACAGTCATTATATGTGGGGGGCTGCCTATTCCTTTGGGGTATTTCTCTGAGGTAAGTCAGGCTTGTATTTCTATCTTCAGGCTAGTCAGCTCCTCAGGCAGTGTCGAGTTGCATAGGTAGTGTTAGGCGCAATCCACTGCTGCTTATAGTTGTGTGAGGATAGATTAGGTACTGCAGTCTACAGAGATTCCACATCTCAGAGCTCGTCCTATTGTTTTTGGTTATTGCCAGATCTCTGTATGTGCGCTGATTACTGCACGCTGTGTTGCCTGATTGCCAGCCATAACAAATATCGCTGATTGGTCGCGGCCGGCCAGGTGCGAGCAATCAGCGAAGCGTGGTTTAAATCCCGCACCAATTCACGGCCTGACTGCACCTGTCACTGATTGGTCGAGCCAGCCGCCCGTGACCAATCAGCGATGCGGGATTTCCGTTACAGACCCTTAGACGATTATATATATACTAGATTGTGGCTCGATTCTAACGCATTGGGTATTCTAGAATATGTATTTACGTCGCACTGTGAGTGGGGGTTAATTTCCGTGCCAATATCGCTGATTGGTCGCGGCCAGCCGCGTAGTATATAGCACAGCCCACGTAGTATATAGCACAGCCCATGTAGTAGATCGCACAGCCCACGTAGTAGATAGCACAACCCACGTAGTATATAGCAGCCGCGTAGTATATAGCACAGCCCACGTAGTGTATAGCACAGCCAACACAGTAGATATAGCAGCCACGTAGTATATAGCACAGCGATGTAGTATATAACAGCCCATGTAGTATATTGCCCAGCCACGTAGTATATAGCACAGAGACGAAGTATATAACACTGCACATGCAATATATAACACAGGCCACGTAGTATAGAGCACAGCAATGTAGTATATTGCCCAGCCACGTAATATATACCACAGCCATGTAGTATATAGCACAGCCCACATAGTATATAGCACAGAGATGTAGTATATAGCACAGCCCACACAATATCAAACACAGCCCACTTAATATATAGCAATGTGGACACCATATCCCTGTTAAAAGAATTAAAATAAAAAATATTTCTATACTCACCCTCCGTCGGCCCCCGGATCCAGGCAAGGCGTTTACCGATGCTCCGGTCCCAAGAGTGCATTGTACTCTCCCGACATGATGACGTCGTCATCTCGCGAGACCGCAATGCGTGGACTGGTCACCGGAGCGTCGCGAGGCCTCAGCTGGATCCAGGGGCCGACGGAGGGTGAGTATATGTTTCTTTTTTTAATTTTTTTTAACATTAGATCTTTTTACTATTGATGTTGCATAGGCAGCATCAATAGTAAAAAAGTTGGTCACACAGGGTTAATGGCAGCGTTAACGGAGTGCGTTACACCGCGGCATAGCGCGGTCCGTTAACGCTGCCATTAACCGTGTGAGCGCTGACTGGAGGGGGCACTGACTGCAGGGGAGTAGGGAGCGGCCATTTCACCGCCGGACTGTGCCCGTCTCTGATTGGTCGTTGCCGTTTTGCAGCGACCAATCAGCGACTTGGGATTTCCGTGACAGACAGAATAAAGATACATAGATATACTAAACATCGGGCTTGGTATTATCTATCTATTGATATATTTATCTAGCTATCTATAGATATATCTATCGATAGATAATAGATGCGATAGATCTATCTATGATCTATCTATCATCTATCTGTTATCTATCATCTGTCGGTGTGTGTAAACATTATTCTTCAATGGAGTATGTAAATGAAGAGGTTGGACAAGAAATGACATCACCCTTTTTTTTGGTATATCTTTATTGAGCTTAGGCTACTTTCACACTAGCGTCGGAATCTGCCCGTTGCAATGCATCGGGGAGAGATTCCGACGCTAGCGTTTGATGCGCCGTACAATGGGTGCAGCGGATGCATTTCTCCAGCGCATCCGCTGCCCCATTGTGAGGTGCGGGGAGGTGGGGGCGGAGTTCGGGCCGCGCATGCGCGGTCGGAAAAAGCGGTCCGTCGGCAGCAAAAAAAGTTACATTTAACCTTTTTTTGCTCCCGGCGGTCCGCCACAACACGGCGCAACCGTCGCACGATGGTTGCTACGTGTGGCAATGTGTCGCAATGCATTGCTAATGTTAATCTATGGGGCAAAAACGCATCCTGCAAACAACTTTGCAGGATGCGTTTTTTCCCATAAACGACGCATTGCGACGTATTGCAAAAAACGCCAGTGTGAAAGTAGCCTTACAGAAACACACACACCAATCCGCATGAAAATACGCGTCAAAAACGCATGAAAAACGCAAGTAACCTGCCAGTGAGAAGTGTGAAAAAATGGCCACGACTAGCTGTGATGCCAAGAGGTTAATAACTGCTGACCGCTACCGGCGGAGCGCGGGGTAGCAGACGTATAATAACGGACGTATCACGGCGGCTCAGCGCCGAGCACAGCCTCAGTCACGTGATACGAGCAGGACCCAGCTGATTTCAAACATTCAAATCATTACTGTGGGCGGAGCCAACCTTCCGGCTCTTATTGAATGGTCTGTAGGCTCCATTTTGTCGAAGTCTTTTCCCTGCTGGATACGTGTAATGTGTGAAGGGAAGTTAAAGTATGTCGAAGACACAGGAGCAACGCACAGTGGGCCTCTACTGATTCAATGCAAAACAATAACATCACGTGACGAGATCCGCGACGGTTTCTATGGAAACAGCCAATTAACGCGAAGCGCTTTGACAGGTGCGCGCTGAATTCAAAAAATTGCATAAATAGGAGCCGAATACAGGAGCGGCGTACAGTGCGGAGCAACACACAGGTGAGAGCGGAGGGCAGCGGACGCGGCAGTCCCTGGTATCTCGGGGATAAATTCACCTGCAGGTTTGGCCACGACTGCGGCACAGTCTGTTACCGGTGGATTTCATACCGATCCAAAGCATTGGGGGAAATCTACGGTTAGTGTGATGGGTGCAGGAATCTGCAGTGCGCTCTTGTGTGGGAATGCTGCTACCTGGGGAGCTGGGATTATTACCTGGTGTGGCTGCATCACAAAGCCTGACCGTCTGAACACGGCCTTCGTGTGTGGCTTGTTTTAGAGAAGCTGTCATGTCAGTAATGGCGCTGTGGTAGCGTGTCAGTGAGGGCGCTGTACTAACGTGTCAGTGAGGGCGCTGTGGTAGCGTGTCAGTGAGGGCGCTGTGGTAGCGTGTCAGTGAGGGCGCTGTGGTGGCGTGTCAGTGAGGGCGCTGTGGTGGCGTGTCAGTGAGGGCGCTGTGGTGGCGTGTCAGTGAGGGCGCTGTGGTGGCGTGTCAGTGAGGGCGCTGTGGTGGCGTGTCAGTGAGGGCGCTGTGGTAGCGTGTCAGTGAGGGCGCTGTGGTAGCGTGTCAGTGAGGGCGCTGTGGTAGCGTGTCAGTGAGGGCGCTGTGGTAGCGTGTCAGTGAGGGCGCTGTGGTAGCGTGTCAGTGAGGGCGCTGTGGTAGCGTGTCAGTGAGGGCGCTGTGGTAGCGTGTCAGTGAGGGCGCTGTGGTAGCGTGTCAGTGAGGGCGCTGTGGTAGCGTGTCAGTGAGGGCGCTGTGGTAGCGTGTCAGTGAGGGCGCTGTGGTAGCGTGTCAGTGAGGGCGCTGTGGTAGCGTGTCAGTGAGGGCGCTGTGGTAGCGTGTCAGTGAGGGCGCTGTGGTAGCGTGTCAGTGAGGGCGCTGTGGTAGCGTGTCAGTGAGGGCGCTGTGGTAGCGTGTCAGTGAGGGCGCTGTGGTAGCGTGTCAGTGAGGGCGCTGTGGTAGCGTGTCAGTGAGGGCGCTGTGGTAGCGTGTCAGTGAGGGCGCTGTGGTAGCGTGTCAGTGAGGGCGCTGTGGTAGCGTGTCAGTGAGGGCGCTGTGGTAGCGTGTCAGTGAGGGCGCTGTGGTAGCGTGTCAGTGAGGGCGCTGTGGTAGCGTGTCAGTGAGGGCGCTGTGGTAGCGTGTCAGTGAGGGCGCTGTGGTAGCGTGTCAGTGAGGGCGCTGTGGTAGCGTGTCAGTGAGGGCGCTGTGGTAGCGTGTCAGTGAGGGCGCTGTGGTAGCGTGTCAGTGAGGGCGCTGTGGTAGCGTGTCAGTGAGGGCGCTGTGGTAGCGTGTCAGTGAGGGCGCTGTGGTAGCGTGTCAGTGAGGGCGCTGTGGTAGCGTGTCAGTGAGGGCGCTGTGGTGGCGTGTCAGTGAGGGCGCTGTGGTGGCGTGTCAGTGAGGGCGCTGTGGTGGCGTGTCAGTGAGGGCGCTGTGGTGGCGTGTCAGTGAGGGCGCTGTGGTGGCGTGTCAGTGAGGGCGCTGTGGTGGCGTGTCAGTGAGGGCGCTGTGGTGGCGTGTCAGTGAGGGCGCTGTGGTGGCGTGTCAGTGAGGGCGCTGTGGTGGCGTGTCAGTGAGGGCGCTGTGGTGGCGTGTCAGTGAGGGCGCTGTGGTGGCGTGTCAGTGAGGGCGCTGTGGTGGCGTGTCAGTGAGGGCGCTGTGGTGGCGTGTCAGTGAGGGCGCTGTGGTGGCGTGTCAGTGAGGGCGCTGTGGTGGCGTGTCAGTGAGGGCGCTGTGGTGGCGTGTCAGTGAGGGCGCTGTGGTGGCGTGTCAGTGAGGGCGCTGTGGTGGCGTGTCAGTGAGGGCGCTGTGGTGGCGTGTCAGTGAGGGCGCTGTGGTGGCGTGTCAGTGAGGGCGCTGTGGTGGCGTGTCAGTGAGGGCGCTGTGGTGGCGTGTCAGTGAGGGCGCTGTGGTGGCGTGTCAGTGAGGGCGCTGTGGTGGCGTGTCAGTGAGGGCGCTGTGGTGGCGTGTCAGTGAGGGCGCTGTGGTGGCGTGTCAGTGAGGGCGCTGTGGTGGCGTGTCAGTGAGGGCGCTGTGGTGGCGTGTCAGTGAGGGCGCTGTGGTGGCGTGTCAGTGAGGGCGCTGTGGTGGCGTGTCAGTGAGGGCGCTGTGGTGGCGTGTCAGTGAGGGCGCTGTGGTGGCGTGTCAGTGAGGGCGCTGTGGTGGCGTGTCAGTGAGGGCGCTGTGGTGGCGTGTCAGTGAGGGCGCTGTGGTGGCGTGTCAGTGAGGGCGCTGTGGTGGCGTGTCAGTGAGGGCGCTGTGGTGGCGTGTCAGTGAGGGCGCTGTGGTGGCGTGTCAGTGAGGGCGCTGTGGTGGCGTGTCAGTGAGGGCGCTGTGGTGGCGTGTCAGTGAGGGCGCTGTGGTGGCGTGTCAGTGAGGGCGCTGTGGTGGCGTGTCAGTGAGGGCGCTGTGGTGGCGTGTCAGTGAGGGCGCTGTGGTGGCGTGTCAGTGAGGGCGCTGTGGTGGCGTGTCAGTGAGGGCGCTGTGGTGGCGTGTCAGTGAGGGCGCTGTGGTGGCGTGTCAGTGAGGGCGCTGTGGTGGCGTGTCAGTGAGGGCGCTGTGGTGGCGTGTCAGTGAGGGCGCTGTGGTGGCGTGTCAGTGAGGGCGCTGTGGTGGCGTGTCAGTGAGGGCGCTGTGGTGGCGTGTCAGTGAGGGCGCTGTGGTGGCGTGTCAGTGAGGGCGCTGTGGTGGCGTGTCAGTGAGGGCGCTGTGGTGGCGTGTCAGTGAGGGCGCTGTGGTGGCGTGTCAGTGAGGGCGCTGTGGTGGCGTGTCAGTGAGGGCGCTGTGGTGGCGTGTCAGTGAGGGCGCTGTGGTGGCGTGTCAGTGAGGGCGCTGTGGTGGCGTGTCAGTGAGGGCGCTGTGGTGGCGTGTCAGTGAGGGCGCTGTGGTGGCGTGTCAGTGAGGGCGCTGTGGTGGCGTGTCAGTGAGGGCGCTGTGGTGGCGTGTCAGTGAGGGCGCTGTAACACTGATTACATTGATGCCTTTAGTGAAGAGCTCGGCTTTGTTGTTTCTTAGTGTCTTGTCTCCTGGACTCTGGCGTCCCTGAAGTCGGTGCAGCAATGTTTTGTATAATTGCACTAGGGCCCTGAGTCCTCATCCCTTTTTTTTTTTTTTTTTTCTTGTCCTGTTAGATCTGTTTCCATTTGTGTGCTAAGTCTTACAGAATAGTTGATAAATTCTGTGGAAAATCCAATTTTATATTTTTTTGGTCTTTTACAGAGAAAACCTGTTTTCAGCTGCAGAAAATTAAGGCCATGTTCACATCACATTTTACTCCGTTCAGTGGCTTTGTTGGAGCTTACTTCCTAAATGGGATTCAGGCGTATGCACGGACCGAGCCAATGACTGATGCAGACGGAGTCGGTGTGCATCACTTTCGGACCTGCATGTCTACTTCAGGCAGCACGACAGTTTACTACATCTTGTAGCCTGCCTCCCAGAAGTGTATACGGCCCCAAATGATTCCTTGTGTTTAGTCAATTGCCCAGTCTGCGCATATGCCTGAGTCACGTTTTGCAGGGCGTCTGATGTAAGCCGCGACAGGGCTGCTGAACGTAGAGACAGACGCTATATGAACACAGACGAAGACCGATTCTATACTCCACAAGGGTCCCAGATTCCAACCACATAAGCAAATAAAGGGAATCGGTCAGCTGCCCTAGCCCCCAAACCATCATGTCTATATGGTGATTTTAATTTATACCCTGCATTCATAAATTGGAGAGGGGGGATTGACTATAAATTAAGTGGTAAAAAAGGCATTATCCATAAAAGCAAAATTGGAATAATTTCACTCCTGAAATAGTCACAAAGACCATGATAATCAGGGCCTTTATTGTAACGTGTGATTATCAGTAATCTTGTGTATGTCGTAGGTGTTCAGTACCGTGTGTGAAAAATGAGTTGCCACAAAGGATTACAGGCGAAGTCTCACCCCAACCAACAGCTGCCAGTCACACCCAGCCTTGCCAAGCGGAAACAGGTTCAGCAAAGGTGCGTGCAGAACACTCCGGTATAAAGTCTGTCGGTAAAGGGGTTGTCCACTACTAGACAACTGTCTTGAACACAGTTTGACCCCCTTAAAATAATAAAGCCTATACTCTCTTCCCATGCTGGCGCTGTTCCCGTGGTGGGTGCAGTCAAAGGGATCGCATATGTTGTGACGCCGATGCCCAATCAGCGCTGGTGTCAGTGTTCCCACCTTCAGACAAATCAAACATGAAGAGGAAGTCCGAGCTGCAACTGATCTCGCTTCCTTTTCCTGCTGAATTCGACTGGAACTGGAGACAGTGACACCAACGCTCATTGGGTGTCGGCGTCAAGTGTTAAAACAGTGTAACACCCCAAGTAACCGGTTGTTAGTGATGTTGCCTTCCTTTCGGGGAGGGTGATATCATGCTTGGAGGCAAGGAGGATTCTTTATCAGGTAAAGCACCTACATGTGGAGTAGCAGCGGATATCATTTACATTATTAAAACATAGCTTTTACTAGATACAGTAAAAAAGATCTATCCTAAGGTGCATGTAAACTGTGCAAGAAAAATAGATAAATCAGAAAAAGGGAATTACCACTAGATATATTGCTGAGAAATTGTCCTCTTTACCAGAATGCCCTTTGGGGTTAATGTAGACAGTTGGGACACTCTAGTAAGGTTCACATCAGAGTACTTTCTGTAAACATCAGGGTATTGATGTATTCACATATATACAATGGACAATGGTTGCGAATTTGAGATGTGATTGATGGGACATCTCAAAAGATAGACAGATGAGCATGCTGATATATACCACTATATGCTATATTTTAAGAGTACTCCGTATGAGATCAAACATAGTGTTTAATTCCCGATACAGGATCGGTCTCAGTAGCTACTATAAGCTGCATTGATATGTCAGAGCAAAAGGGAGTGTTTCTACAGGTGAAGTGAACACTTAAGCGGAATAATTTTGATATAACGGGCTGGTTATAATGACCAGGTTATGATAATGTAATGTGTATATACCCAATGAAACAAAAATACCCTGATGTTTACAGAAAGTACTCTATGTGATGTGAACCTTACTAGAGTGTCCCAACTGTCTAGATCAGTGTTCCCCAACTCCGGTCCTCAAGAGCCACCAACAGATCATGTTTTGAGGATTTCCTTAGTATTGCACAGGTCATTGAATGCTTGCCTGTCCATGTGATGCAATTATCACCTGTGCAATACTAAGGAAATCCTGAAAACATGACCTGTTGGTGGCTCTTGAGGACCGGAGTTGGGGAACACTGGTCTAGATTAACCCCAAAGGGCATTCTGGTAAAGAGGACAATTTCTCAGCAATATATCTAGTGGTAATTCTCTTTTTATACAGCCTTTTTTCTGATTTGGCACTTTCATTGCACGGTTTACATGCACCTTAGGTTAGATCTTTTTAACTGTATCTAGTAAAAGCTATGTTTTAATAATGTTAATGATATCCGCTGCTACTTCACAAATTTTTTTTTTCAGATTTATTAAATAGGCCCTTGCTGATTTAATTAAAGCACCTACATGCAACACATTCTGAATCCAGGCCAGAAGGGGGAGCTCTGAACCCGGATTCAGGGGAGCTTCCCCCAGATATATGTATTCTGATCTGGAGGAGGAGTCAGTTCAGTAAAGAGAGAGGAGTGAGAGCAGAGAGTGTGAGCTGCAGCTCCAGGAACGGAAGACAACCTGAAGGGTTGGAATGTAGTGAGCATCTGAGGAAAGGTGAAGAAAAGGGCTTGGAGAGGAACTGTGACCGGGCACCCACTGAGCTGAAGTTCAGGAACCGGGAGCCCGAGGTGATGTTGAACTCTAGGTCGCTCAGCAGATCCGGAGGGCAAAAGACTTTATATAATTTGCCCACACCCACACCTGAAGATGCAGCAGTACACGAAGAGCCCGGGTTATGATGGAGACCCTATAAAAAGGCTCACATTGCCCACCATATGGGTAACTGTCCCAGGACAGGAGAGAGAGGACTTTGTCAGGAAGCCACAGGCAGCAAGACCTCGCATATGAGTGCGCGTAAGAAGGGTTACGATCCTCACCTGGAAGAGGGATTCAGCATTGCCTCCAGGCCGGCCCGACCACATCACCATCTGTGCCTGGTACCCTGGACACTGGCCTGATTCAATCAGTAAACCAGGTAAAGACGTCACAACCCTGTGTCCTCCATTTATTTACCAGCACCACACCATCCCTGCCCAGCACACTGGGAGCCCTGGAGACCCAGCTTCACATGTGGGAAGTGATACCATCTTGCTGCCATACCATCACCCCCAGGGGACCCCTTTAAGCAGCATAGGTCACCCCTGACCGAGTACCACAGGTGACGTCACGAACTCTTGCTTTATTTATTTATATAGCACCATTAATCCCATGGTGCTGTACATGTGAAAAGGGGTTACATACAGGGTTATAGATATCGTTAACAGTAAACAAATTTACAGTGACAGACTGGTACAGAGGGGAGAGGACCCTGTCCTTGCGGACTTACATTCATCAGGATAATGGGGAAGAGACAGGAGGTTGATGTGCTGCAGCACTGGTGGTGGTTGTGGCGGCAGCTCGGGTGGTTGTGGCGGCAGCTCGGGTGGTCGGTGACATGGCGGGAGGTCGGTGACGAGGCGGCAGCTCGGGCGGTTGGTGAGGCGGCAGAATGGTTATTGCAGACTGTAGGCTTTCCTGAAGAGATGGGTTTTCAGGTTCCGTCTGAAGGATCCGAAGGTGGTGGATAATCGGACACGTTGAGGCGTGGAATTCCAGAGGATGGGGGATATTTGGGAGAAATCTTGGAGGTGGTTGTGAAGAACGAATTAGTGTGGAGGAGAGTAGGAGGTCTTGGGTGGATCGAAGATTACGTGAGGGGGAAGATATTGGGAGATTAGTTCATAGATATAGGGAGGGGGCTTTACAACTCCCTTTTTAAAACTATCCCTTTTACTTGGACGCCCAGGGCCACGGACCAGGTCGCCGCAACCATGACATCCCCTTTTACAACGACCGGACCCGGTACAGAGTACCCCTAGGCCCTGATGGGCGGTTCAACAGCATGGTAGCCCCGGGAGACAGAGCTGACACCACGGGAACACGCCAGCAGGTGAGGGGAGTAAGATTTATTGTGTGAGGGTCAAGCAAGAGGTCCACTTCTTTAAAGGGACTCTGTTCCCGGATTTTTGAGGGATCAATCTTCAGCCATAGGGGTGGGGTTTTCGGGTGTTTGAATCACCCTTTCCTTACCCGCTGGCTGCAATATTGGATTGAAGTTCATTGGCTGAGGGTATACTTATTCTGGCAAAGCAACCCCTACCTGCAAATATATGGTTAAAGGGTTGTTTCTTACTAGGACAGCCCCAATAAAATTATAAAGCTTATACTCTCCTCCTGTGCCAGCACTATTCTTGCGGTGTTGGCAGTCACTCTCTCCGGAGCAGTGATACGGTGTTGTGACACGTGATCCCCAACGTCCAGTCAGCGCTGGCGTCACTGTCTCCTCTGCCTTTGGTCAAATTGAACATGAAGAGGAAGCCAGGGATGGCCTGCAGCCAGGACTACTTCTTCATGTTCAGTTTATCCAAAAGTGGAAACCGTGATGTCAGCGCTGATTGGGCACCGGGCATCACATGTCACAACACCGCATCACAGCCCCTGGAGAGTGAGTGCCGACACCACTGGAATGGTACAGGAGGTGAATATGGGCTTTAGTATGCCGGTGAAAAGTCGTTTGTTTTCTTTAAACCACGTCTGGCAGGGTTACTGGAGCACAGCTACAGGGAGAATATATCTTCATTTTTTTTTCTGTGCAGCCTCAGCTCCATTTAGGCATCTAGATATGATTAAAAGATACTTACCTGCAGATTACCATAATATCTGCCGGTAAGTAGTGTTTTTGGATCACCGGTATCATTTAAGAAATGGTGACCATATACTGTTTTGTTTTTTTTCAGTGATCCACCAACTATAGGACACATCTGCAATTTAGATTAAGGGGTGAGGGGGGGGATTTAATTTTTAAAGGTTCACTGGTGTAAGGAAGGAGATGGGGGAATTACACTAACTCCATTGGTCTTGGGTAGAAAGGGAGCATGAATATTTTCTTGTACATCTAATACTACAGGAGAACAGTAGCAGGAGAGCAACGAGTTTTCAGTTGTTGGAGTACAACAACTAGGTATGGAGATATGGGGAATAAAAAGCAAATTGTGACAAGGGGGTGGGTAGGATGTATGAGAATTACTGTAGAGTGTTGTATTCATTGCTATATACCTTAATCCCTGTAAACCAGTGGTGTTGGGCTTCTTGCTCCATTGGTCATCTAGCCCTATAAATTGACTAGTGGTGGTCAAACATGCACACTACTGCTGTGTTCACGCCTTTTTTTTAGATTAGTGGGGTCTCTTTAATCAGATCCCACTCCTCCTGGTTATCCTGCACATTGGTGTCCTATGTATTTAATTGGAAAGCCCCTAGATGAGGGCTATGATCTCACTATGAGGGAGTAACACTGTTATTTACAGCAAAAATACATGATAAAAACTGACTATTTTGGGACTAGAAGACCATTTCTTTATATAAAACAACCATTATATTTTCGGTTATCTTTGGTACAGATAGAACTTGAAAAAGGCCTTATACGGCTAAAATGTTGGGCTTAATCTCTGCTTATGGGTCGGTTCCATTGAATAAAATTACGTTCCTCCTCTACAACTTGAGTGCTGAAGTTTTACTCCATCTTCTTCACATACTGTCTGCTATCACCGTGCAAACCCAGCAATGAAAGCCCACATGTCCGGGTAGAAGGAAGAAACCTTGCCACGATCCCCCATTTAACCTTTCTAAACTTAAAGTTGAATTACTAACGTGCCCAGTGCTTCTGTATGTAGTGCTCGCTGACAGCAGAATCTCAGCACCAGAGTATCACCATGGTCCAGAGGTCAGAAATACACACTGAGCAAGACCACAATCTCTGCCGTACCCCCACTCCTGTGCTTTACTTCATAAAAATATGGTATTCTGTGTGACTTTTTTTGCTATTACAACTACCAGCGGAAAAGAACAAGCTAGTAGTTCACAAAGAGTGTCCAATGGAAAAAATGTGTTCTGTAGACTTTGAACCAGTTAGACAAGTCCAGAAGTGTTTTTCTGTAACCAGCTCTGTTTACCAGGGAGAACATCCAATATGTGAAGGGGAACCGGTCATGTCCTTTCTGTGGTGTAAGCTGCTCCTGGTGTTAGTGATGCAATATTGTTTTCTGAAAGAAAAGCTCCCAGTATGGATGTGTGAAAACACTGTACATTAGTAGATTGCATCTCATACCTTTAGTGTCAGTCACACGGGTGGCATTTACCGCCTCAGTCATGGTCATGATCAAAATTATTCACACCCACCACATTGTGATTGTCGTGACTGGCCTGAGGTCACGGTAATGGCCTAGGTCTCTGCCTACTGTGATCTGTGGGGTCCCCGTGCCCACCTCTAGATATATACTGGAACATTAATTTGCTGGTGAATTGTAGTAAATCGGCTGTAATACAACTTAATTTCTTCCGTTTAGGAAAGTTGCCAGAAAACCTGAGACACTTGGAAAAATCCTGTAATTGTAGCTCAGGATTGTCCCAGGATTCAGAATTCTATTTCATGCAATACATACCAATTCAGCGGTCACGTGGTACATGCAGTGATCTCTGGACAGTGTGGTATGGAGAACTGGAGCTGAATGACATAAAGGTTTCTTGGGGGGTTGGAATCGGTGTAACTTGCATTTTATTATTTGACATCCCTGGTGTGTGTGGTGTGAGTCCAGTGGGCATCCTACTAGTGATTGACAGCAACCACTGTATGAGAAGTCATACAGGGAAGACTGTAAATCACTGAATAGGACCGCCCACTGGACTCTTATCCATAGGAGCATCAGGGATTTCAATGAATAAAATACAGGTTTTACGGAAACTTCCCAACAAAGATGTAGATCAATTTGATCATCTCCTGCTCTAGAACATCTTGCATATCAGATACTGGTTTCAATATGACAGGTTCCTTTGATGTATCTGGAACTGTGTGTGAAATCTCTCAGAACTACTTATTTAAAAAGTAAAATTTATGTTGAAAGCACTTGTATGTTGTAGCCTATTCATCTGGGTGGTAGTTTTCAGATGCATGCTGCTGGAAGATGCCAAGGTCTAGCCTATAACTTGTCCTCTTTTCCTTCCAGTAATGCATTTAGGAGCCCAACAGACAATTTAATATCTCCCTGTTCTATGCGGATATTGAAGAATAAGAAATATGTTGGGTAAGTAACCTTTAACACATTGTGTTCATTAGATTGATAACCACTAGTGATGAGCGACTGCTCGTTACTTGAGTTTTCCAAGCATGCTCGGGTGTTCTCCGAGTATCTTGGGCGTGCTCATAGATTATGTTTGAGTAGCTGCAGCTGCATGATTTGCGGCTGCTAGACAGTCTGAATACATGAGGGGGTTCCCTAACACAGGCAATCGCTGCATGTGTTCAGGTTGTCTAACAGCTTCAAATCATGCAGCTGAGGGGACACAAACAATCTATGAGCATGTCCAATATACTCGGAGAACACATGAGCATGCTCGGAAATCTCGAGTAACGAGCACACTCGCTCATCACTAGTAACCTCCCAAGTATATTGTTGCCCTATGGATGTAGAATATAATGCAGGCATGGTCTGAGAAAGTTGTAAGGAAATGTTGGACAATGTCCTTCTGCCATAAATCCCTCTTATGAAGGAGCTGAACATTACTCAGCTGATCTGTGTGGAGCATGTGAAGTTTGGGTGCAGTATCGCCCTATCCTGGTTTGTCTCAGATGTGAGACACGCATTTAGCCTGGCTTTGCCAAATGATTGACTTCAATTTCCAGAACATACTAATTGACTTTTGTTTTCTAGTGATCCACAGCAGCAATGTATGAAGTCTGACATAAATGGTAAAGAAAATGAAGGGTCCTGAAGATATCGCCTGCTTTCTCCTGACCTCTGCTTATTGCTGTCTTGTCATGGTGCATGTTATTTGTTTGTGTATATGGCTGTCTAAAGTTAAAGTGTAGAGGTTCTGTACAGAAAGCCTAAGTAAAAAATATATATATTTATACGTTCTATTATTGGAAGATAGGGAACTACTTTTATTGTACAACGTTGTAAATTTATAGTCATTAAAAAATAACAATCTGCCTTTTTTTCCCCCTCATTGCTTATATACAGATTAGTCTTAGTTTCTGGTCTTGCTGAGATCAGTCTGATTTTTGTATCTTGTACACTTGGTCAGCTGAACAATGATTGTATGCCCTCTTGTTGTTCCTGCCAATACACCTCTTTAAAAGTGTGTGCCCCTCAAGAAGGGCATGTTGTGGAATTATGAAAATTCCAATCATATTACTGATTGAATAGAAACAAAATTTTCAAAATGTGTTGACTTGGTATCTCCTGTGGGTTCTACACTTGGAAATTCATGCATTTACACACCCTGGCATACTATTGATTTGATGATATTATTAATGGCTGTATGAGGAATGTTCTAGCACGCTGAATGCACTAAAGCATGCAAATCCTCAAGATCCACTGCTGGTAGCCTCCTTTTGTAAATGCTGAACAATTGCGTCCCACTAATTTAAGGAACCAGTAGTATGGCCAATTCTTCAGTGTCCTAGGAGCTGTTTTTCATCACACTATGCCTCATGTTAATCGTAGTATTGATAAGACAGTTTGACTTAAACTTGCTAGCCTGGCCTGCAGGACTTGTCTCTCTCATCAATCTCATCTGGGAAGGCTTCGGTTGGCAATTGCCAAAAAAGCTAGCAGCAGCAGATCATGATTTGCTTGCCCAAGTGCATTAAGTGTAGCAGAACAGGTCTCAGGCAACCATTAATGGGAACCAAGGTGTGAGTATTTTTATTCAGTATCTAGTATGAGCGCAAAAAGATGTTTTGAGAATTTAGCATCTGTTTGTCATTATTTGTATATCCTTAACATGTCTATTTCAGTGAAAATCCTAAGTGAAATATCAAGCTTTAATATGCCTTGCCATGTGACTTGGGGAAGCCAAATCAGAATCGCTATTTGCAGATGTTTTGAGATGTTGGCCTTCCTCAGTGCAAAAAGAGGCTGTATGAAAGGCCTCTAGTCATGTGGCAAGGCACGATAAGGGATCCGTACTGGCTCTTAGGATTGCTACTTCCAATAGTTGGCAGTTGAGTTAAAGTTCTTTTCCAGGACGTCCCCCTGACAGCACATTGGAGGACGTCCTCCTCCTCCTTGCAGGGACAGGAAACACAACACGAGAGGTTAAAAGGTCCCACTCCACCCCCTTTTCCTCAGTGTTTTTCCTGTCCCTGCATGGAGGGACACACGAGAGAAGGAGCGCTATACTAGCGTGAAGACTCACCAGTCCGGAGGCTCGGGGGATCGTGCGGCTAACGCCAATATCCTTCCCCCGCTCCACTAAGCCCCAGGCAGAAACTTCCCGGTGGGGAGTCCCTCTGCCATAAAGACCAGTAGAGCGGATGAGCTCCTGGGTCGAACCGCTTCCTCCCGGTGGGGGGCTCTCGGTTCGGGCGCCAGGAGAAAAGGCGCCGCTAGAGGATCCAGCAGCGTGCGTTCCACTGTGTGGAACGCGGAAGTAGGACTAATAAGACAGGCGCGATACTTCCGGTGTCAGGCGCAGGTAAGGTGACGTCACATCCGGGGTCGGGGCCATCTCGGCGTGCGTTCCACCTGGTGGAACGCGGAAATGAGCAGACTTAAGAGCGCAAAGAGGGGCTCTCGCAGATGTTTCCAGTGCTTCCTCTAGTGGTAAGAAGCGCTAGAGGGCATCCCTGGAGAAATTGGCTACAGGACACAGTAAGGTCCGTACGACCAGATTGCTGCAGACATGCCGGAGTCTAAGGGTGAGTGCAGCAGTCGCTGCTATATCCCTTTTTTACATCTGTTACCATAAGGATCTCTTACTTATAGTGGCATTTCTCCACAGAAGATATGGAGAACAGGAATGAGGAAATGGGGGATAAAGAGGCCAGTCAAGCTCCCCTCCCTCAGTCTAAAAAGTCTGGCAAGGTATTGACTAAATCTAAGAGGTGCTCTCTTTGTAACACAAAACTGTCAGAAACATACAAGAAGGATCTGTGCAGCTCTTGTATTAAGAAAATTGTCAGAGAAGAACAACCATCAATGTTGTCCGAAATGAGGAATATAATCCGGGAGGAGGTCCAGAATTCCTTAGCTTCAATGTCACAACGGGAAGTGTACAGTCCGGGCCCGGCTCGTAAAAGACCAAGGAAAGATCCAGAACAGGAGGTTCAGGATGGTTCGTCGGAGGCGGAATCAGAATATAGAGGTTCTGATCAAGAAGAAGGAGAACTGCCAGTAGAAGAACAAGAAGGGAAAAGGTACTACTTTCCAGTCGAAGAAACAGAAGAACTGGTCCAGGCGGTCAGACGTACTATGCAGGTGAAAGAAGACCCCCAGCCGAGGTCTAGACAAGATCAGATGTTCGGAGGGCTCACATATCAGGAACGGACGGTGTTCCCGGTGAGTGAACACATACGTAAGATGATCTCACAAGAATGGAAAGATGCGGAGCGAAGATTGGTGATGTCCAGAGAGTTTAAAAACCGTCTTCCGTTTGATTCAGAAGAGATCAAGACATGGGAAGAGATTCCGAAGGTAGATGTCCCTTTAGCCAAGGTGGCAAAGAAAACATCCATACCTTTCGAAGATTCATCTAGTCTTAAGGATGCAATGGATCGCAAGGCGGATATCCTTTTACGCCGAGCCTGGGAGACTTCAGCAGCTTTAATAAAAACTATCATCGCAGCTACTTCTGTAGCGAGATCCATGTTCCTGTGGATGGAACAGCTGGAAGAACATTTAATTAATAAGACTTCACGGGCGGATATAATTGCTTCTCTGCCTATCATTAAGTCAGCCACGGCCTTTATGGCAGATACATCAGCTGAATCTGTGAGATTTGCGGCTAGAAATAGCTCCTTGTCCAATGCAACACGAAGGGCTATTTGGCTTAGATCTTGGTCGGGGGATAATGCATCCAAAAATAAATTATGCGCCATTCCATTTTCAGGTTCCAGAATATTTGGTCAGGCTTTAGATGACATCCTAGAGTCAGCAGCTGATAGTAAAAGAGGGTTTCCCGAGGATAAACCCAAGAAGTTTCAGCCCTTTCGGAGGAGGCCTCTCCTCCCTCCCCCTCCCCCCGCAGATTTCCAGAGTATAGAGAACAATGGAGATCAGGTAGAGGATCCTTTAGGAGTTCCTACGCTCAGAATAGAAGGGGTAGGAATTCCTTGTTCGGTTCTGGCTATAGACCAAGGAAACAATGACGCCATAGGATTAGGCGGGAGATTAAGTTTCTTCCTCAATCAATGGAGTCAGATCTCAGACAACGATTATGTCCTCAAGATAATCTCAGAAGGTTACAGAATAGAGTTAATATCCCGCGTACCTCAGAGGTGTATCTTACCAACAATGTTAGCCAAAGATTCCCCTATGTTTCTAGACCTACAAAAACTGTTCGACTCCGGGGTTATAGTTCGGGTTCCTACTCCAGAAATAGGTGCAGGTCACTATTCCTCTCTTTTTTCTATTCCAAAACCGTCAGGGGAATCCCGTACAATAATAAATTTAAAACCTCTGAACGTTTTCGTCAAATACAAACGGTTCAGAATGGAGTCGATCAGGTCCATCATTCATCTTATAAATAAAGATTCGGTAATGTGCACTCTCGATCTGAAGAGTGCGTATTATCAGGTCCCGATACATCTCTCTTCTCAGGAGCTTCTGAGATTCTCGGTAAGTCTCTCGGACATGACCTGCCACTTCCAATTTCAATGCCTCCCTTTCGGTCTAGCATCCGCCCCAAGAATTTTCACCAAATTGGTAGCAGAGGTGGTGGCTTTCTTAAGAAACCAAGGAATAACAATAATTCCATACTTGGACGATTTTCTGGTTGTGGCACGTTCAAGGGCCATTCTGCTACAACACAGAGATCGGGTCATAGCAGTATTAGAGGAAATAGGATGGGTGGTCAACAGAAAAAAGTCACATTTAAAGCCAGAATCCCAGAAGATATTTCTAGGAGTACTCTTGGATTCTACAACCAGGCAGTCCTTCTTACCAAGGGACAAACGAACCTCATTAAAAAAGATGATCTTAGAATTCCAAAGAAGTCCAGTGACGATAAGAGCAGCTATGAAAGTCTTGGGGAAGATGACAGCATGCATTCCGTGTGTCAGATGGGCTCAGGCTCACTCAAGGCCTTTACAAGAACAGATACTCATGGTATGGGATCGACGTCGTTCCACATTAGACAAGAGGCTAGAGCTATCAATGAAGACAAGAAGATCACTACGATGGTGGATCCAGGACTACAATCTAAAAAAGGGCATCCCTTGGATATCAACCCCTTGTGTGATAATCACCACAGATGCAAGTCAGTGGGGATGGGGAGCGCACCTGGAAGGAAAATTCTTTCAGGACAAGTGGCCCGAGGAGATCAGTCAGATGTCGTCAAATTACAGAGAATTATACGCAGTCTGGGAAGCTCTCAGAAGAAACCGTTCATGCCTAAAGGACAAACATGTAAAAATCCTATCCGACAATGTAACAGCGGTATCCTTTTTGAGGCATCAAGGAGGTTCCAAACACAAAGCGCTTCAAGGTCTAGCGCAGAGAATATTTGCCTGGGCAGAAGACGTTGTCTTATCTATAACAGCAGTGCATCTAGAAGGGTCACAGAACATACTAGCCGACTATCTAAGCAGAAAGAAAGTTTCTCCAACCGAATGGGAACTAAGTCAAGAAATGTTCCAAATTCTTTGCCACCGTTGGGGAACGCCCAGGATAGATTTATTCGCCACAAGGAAAAATTCAAAGGTTCCCAGATTTTATTCCCTCAACCCTCTAGACATGCCGGAAGCAGTCGACGCCTTAAGTCAAGCATGGAGCGAACCTCTGTCTTACGCATTTCCACCAATAGCACTTATTCCAATAGTGCTCAGGAAGATTCAAGAAGACCAGGCAACAGTGCTGACAATTGTACCATTCTGGCCAAAGAGAAGTTGGTTCCCATTGTTGGGGGCCATGGCAACGGGAGACCCTATCATGCTCCCGTTATGGAAGGATATAATTCATCAAGGGCCTGTTTTACACCAAAACCCGGAGAGACTGCATCTATCAGCATGGATCCTGAGAGGGACATCTTGAAGTCCAGAGGTCTTTCAGATGAAGTAATTACAACCATCCAGGCTAGTAGGAAGCCTGTCACCTCAGCCATCTACCACAAAATCTGGAAAAAATTTTGTATGGGAAGTGGCGGGTCAGCTGTGATTCCGGGGGTCTTGGATGTTCCTAGAGTCTTAAAATTCTTACAGGCAGGCTTTGACTTGGGGCTCAGGCCAGGTACAATTAAAGTCCAGATCTCGGCCCTTAGTACTTTTCTGGATTATCCATTAGCTTCCCATCCCTGGATAATCAGATTTGTGAGGGCTATCCAAAGATTACGGCCTACCTTGAGACAGCTAGCTCCCACATGGGACTTAAATTTAGTCCTTAGGGCTCTATGTAAAGATCCCTATTCTCTAGAGGAGGACATGCCTATTTCAGTTCGTACCTGGAAGACGGCCTTCCTAGTAGCGATTACTACAGCTAAACGCGTAGGGGAAATTCAGGCTCTATCAATTAAGGATCCATATCTTCAAGTCAGAGAGGATCATATAATCCTAAAATTAGACCCAGCTTTTATCCCAAAAATAGCTTCAGCAAAAAATCGAGATCAGGAAATAATTTTACCTTCCTTTTGTGAGAACCCTTCTAATGAAAAAGAACAGGCTTTACACTCCCTGGATGTTAGGCAGGCAGTATTAAACTATCTAGAGGCCACTAGCTCCTGGAGGAAGGATTCTAATCTTTTTATCCTATTTGGAGGTAAGAATAAAGGTAAAAAAGCTTCCAAGGCGTCTATAGCTAGATGGATTACTACTATAATTTCAAAAGCCTACGCATCAGAAGGGATAGCGTGCCCAACAGGGATTAAAGCTCACTCTACTAGGGCTGTTTCAGCATCATGGGCTGAGCGAGCAGGAGCGTCACTAGATCAGATTTGCAAGGCAGCAACTTGGGCCAGAGTAAACACGTTCTGTAAGCACTATAAGCTAGACGTAGTAGCAGCTCAGCAGACGTCTTATGGGAGGAAAGTTCTCCAAGCAGTTGTCCCACCCTAAACGTAGTTTTCTTTGGTATTCTCCAATGTGCTGTCAGGGGGACGTCCTGGAAAATGGGTATTATTACCTACCGATAATTCGGTTTCCAGGAGTCCATCCTGACAGCACCGTTATTTCCCCCCCTATGCATGCCAGTTCATATGCTGTAATATGTTTGGTCTAATAAAGTTTCAAAAGTATATCTATCCATGGTGTGGTACTTGTCAAAACACTGAGGAAAAGGGGGTGGAGTGGGACCTTTTAACCTCTCGTGTTGTGTTTCCTGTCCCTGCAAGGAGGAGGAGGACGTCCTCCAATGTGCTGTCAGGATGGACTCCTGGAAACCGAATTATCGGTAGGTAATAATACCCATTTTCCTCTCTGAAAAGACAGTTTGCAAATGTCATTTCCAAGAGGAGCATTGTATGACCTAGAAGTTTCCTTATCCTTTCATGTCCCTCTGTGCAAGGAGACACTACCCCTTAGGCACCTTTCACACATCAGGGTTTATGGTATGTGTGGTGACATATCCGTGTTTGTTTGTTTTTTCTCCCGTCGGCACAGATGTTAATACGTCCTGCCAGGGCTGTGGAGTCAGTCGGAGCCCATTTTGGTGGAGTCTGTGTCATGGAAATTGAGGAGTCTGGGTTGGAGGTTTAAAAATAACCAAAGACTGGTATTCACATCCAAACATAAATTGGGTACTTCACCAGAAATATGAAAAATTTGAGAATGCTTAGCGCATAAATTGGCCAATTCATGTGTACCTGACAGCCACGTTAAGTCGATTCTCGTTGCCCAGACCGAATGACAATCCTCTTAGACTGTCTACATCTCTATGGGATATGAATCCTCTCTTGGACTGAAGTCTATATCTCTATAGAGGGGTTTGAGGTTTGGCTTAAGGACTCCACAGCCCTGCGTCCCGCACACATGCACACGGGTGACATCCCTGTGCCATCTTTGTGACATGTCCTAGAATGGACAGATGTCCAGGTGTTAAAGATGTGCGAAGATAGATATCTGTCAGATTATATAAGCTTTGTGTGTAGTTTACTGTACCTGTATAAAGCTAATAAATGAAGAAAACTAGGTGATGTCCCCCTTATTTTATGAAACCAGCAAAGGTAAAGCAGACAGCTGATATCAAGGTGGTGACGATCCCTGGTTATTAGGCCCTTCCCAGCCTAAAAATGCCAGCTCACAAATGCCCCAGAAGTGGCGCATCACATTAGATGTGCCAAGTCTTTTGCTTTGCGTTTGTTCTTCCAGATTGCCCTGGTGCCATGGCAGTTGGGGTGATGGTACTTGGGGTTGATGTCAGCTGATTTGGCTAAAAACAAAGCTGACATCAAGCCCTGGTGTTAGTAATTGAGAGGTGTATATCACACACCCATTATTAACTACTAAAAAGAGTAAAACACACACATACTTTTATTAAAAAAAAAAAAAAAACTTGGACTCTCCCTAGTTCATCAATTTCTTTGTAAAAAAAAAAAAAAATGCAGGACCCACTTAGTCCAGGGAATCCGAGGTAGTCCACAATAAGAAACCTGCAAAAAGAGAGAAACAAAAACAAGACCCTGTCCCTAGTTTACCAATTTATTCTAAAAAAAAAAAAAAAAAATCCGTAATCCAGGACCTCACCCAGGGTTCCCCGATTCTGTTGTTCAAAGTCTAGCCTTGTGTAAGGCTCCATAGGCTTTGAGCAGCAGTCATTCCCAGCTCACGCCGCATTCTGGGAGACTAAACTGAAGAGTGGTAACACGTTTTTAATTTATTTTTATTGGGGCATAAGAGGGGGGGGGGGGGGGGTGATTTGAACCATTTTTCTTTTCCTGTATTTAAGAACAAAAAAAAAAAGTTTTAAATAGTCTCCTTAGGAGACTTTTGATGTTATGATCGTTTGCCTGTACCTTACATAGCAGTTCTTCAGCAGATATTCTGATCTCCTAAATGCCGGCCCATGGTCCTCACAGGATTGACCACTCCCATGAAAGGCAGGGACAGGACAGATGACATACATGTAAGTCAACTGTCGTGAAGGGATTAAACGGTCATTTAATTTGTGCCGTCAAACTCCCTTTAAAAATAAAATTGAAATTTGTGTGCATCTCCAAATAATTGTGTGGATTTTGACAATTCTGAAAGCTGTGTGTAGCCTCAGACCATTAAGAATGGTGGGAGATGACATAATCCCACTAATGTTTAGAATTTAGGGAGGCGGTTTGGTTCCTTGGTGATTAAAGGACTGTACCAATGAAGATCTATCAAGCCAGTAAATGCACCCAAAATGTCTTAACCCCTTAGCGACCGCCGATACGCCTTTTAACGGCGGCCGCTAAGGGTACTTAAACCACAGCGCCGTTAATTAACGGCGCTGTGGAAAAAGTCCATAGCCGAGGGTAGCCGAGACCCCAGAGAACATGATTCAGGGGTTTTTTAACCCACCCCGCATTTGCGATCGCCGGTAATTAACCGTTTACCGGCGATCGCAAAAAAAAAAGCGATCTCTTTTTAATTTCTCTGTCCTCCGATGTGATCGCACATCGGAGGACAGAGAAAAGGGGTCCCAGGTGGCCCCCCAATACTCACCTAGCTCCCCCGATGCTCCTCGTGAATCCCGGTGGGCGCCGCCATCTTTGAAATGGCGGGCGCATGCGCAGTGCGCCCGCCGGCCGGCACCGGGAGAATCTTTGGGGTCTCGGCTGCCGGGGGTAGCCGAGACCCCAAAGAGCACGATCGGGGTCGGTATTACCGACCCCTGTTTTGCGATCGCCGGTAATTAACTGTTTACCGGCGACCGCAAAAAAAAAAAAAAAGTAAAGTGTAATTCTCTGTCCTCTGATGTGATCGCACATCAGAGGACAGAGAAATAGGGGGGTTCGGGGACCCTAGCATACTCACCTAGGTCCCTGGATCCTCTTGCTGCTCCTCCTGGCCACCGGCAGCAGAACATGGCGGACGCATGCCCAGTGCGCCCGCCATCTGTCTCCATCTGCCGGCCGGCAGGAGAACAGCAGTTGGGGCTAAAATTAGGGTTAGGGGTAAGGGTTAGGTTAGGGCTAGGGTTAGGGCTAGGGTTGGGGCTAAATTTAGGGTTAGGGTTGGGGCTAAACTTAGGGTTAGGCTTCTTTCACACTTACGTCGGTACAGGGCCGTCGCAATGCGTCGGCCCGACATACCGACGCACGTTGTGAAAATTGTGCACAACGTGGGCAGCAGCTGTAGTTTTTCAACACATCCGCTGCCCAATCTATGTCCTGGGGAGGAGGGGGCGGAGTTACGGCCACGCATGCGCGGTCAGAAATGGCGGATGCGACGTACAAAAAAACGTTTCATTGAACGTTTTTTTGTGCCGACGCTCCGCCAAAACACAACTGATCCAGTGCACGACGGACGCGACGTGTGGCCATCCGTCACGATCCATCGGCAATACAAGTCTATGGGCAAAAAACGCATCCTGCGGGCACATTTGCAGGATCCGTTTCTTGTCCAAAACGACGGATTGCGACGGAATGCCAAACGACGCAAGTGTGAAAGTAGCCCTAGGGTTAGGGTTGGGGCTAAAGTTAGGGCTAGGGTTGGGGCTAAAGTTAGGGTTAGAGCTGGGATTAGGGTTAGGGTTTGGATTAGGGTTCGTGTTAGGGTTAGGGTTGGCATTAGGGTTACGCTTGGGATTAGGGTTAGGTTTGGGATTAGGGTTAAGGTTAGGGTTGTGATTAGGGGTGTATTGGGATTAGGGTTAGGCTTGAGGTTAGGGTTGAGATTAGGATTAGGGGTGTGTTGGATTTAGGGTTTTGATTAGGGTTATGGTTAGGGTTGACATTAGGGTTGTTTTGGGGTAAGGGTTGTGATTATGGTTAGGGTTAGTGATTAGGATTATGGATGAGGTTGGGATTAGGGTTAGGGGTGTGTTGGGGTTAGGGTTGGAGCTAGAATTGGGGGGTTTCCACTGTTTAGGTACATCAGGGGGTCTCCAAACACGACAGCCAATTTTGCAGTCAAATGGTGCTCCCTCCCTTCTGAGCTCTGCCGTGCGCCCAAACAGTGGTTTACCCCCACATATGGGGTACCAGCATACTCAGGACAAATTGGACAACAACTTTTGGGGTCCAATTTCTCTTGTTACCCTTGTGAAAATAAAAATTTGGTGGCTAAAAAATCTTTTTTGTGGAAAAAAAATATATATTTTTTATTTTCACGGCTCTGCATTATAAACTTCTGTGAAGCACTTGGGCATTCAAGGTTCTCACCACACATCTAGATAAGTTCCATGGGGGGTCTAGTTTCCAAAATGGGGTCACTTGTGGGGGATTTCTACTGTTTAGGCACATCAGGGGCTCTCCAAACGCGACATGGCGTCCGATCTCAATTCCAGCCAATTCTACATTGAAAAAGTAAAACGGCACTCTTTCTCTTCCAAGCTCTGCGGTGCGCCCAAACAGTTGTTTACCCCCACATATTGGGTATCGGCGTACTCAGGAGAAATTGCACAACAACTTTTGTGGTCTAATTTCTCCTGCTACCCTTGTGAAAATAAGAATTTGTGGGCGAAAAGATCATTTTTGTGTAAACAAAAGCGATTTTTTATTTTCACGGCTCTACGTTATAAACTTCTGTGAAGCACTTGGGGGTTCAAAGTGCTCACCACACATCTAGATAAGTTCCTTATGGGGTCTAGTTTCCAAAATGGTGTCACTTGTGGGGAGTTTCCACTGTTTAGGTTCTATGACCTAAGGGCACCTGTGCTGCGCCAGCAACGCGTCAGATTTCTTTTATCCGTGTTTTTTTAAATGTTTCTTCAAATTTTTTTTTTTTTTTTTTACCTTGATGGTTGTACTGGACAAAGATCCTCAATATTATCTCTGGATTGGCTGTCCTCACCAGAGGAATCGTCAATCATCGTTGAAACTCCTACCTCGGCAGATCCATACGGCGTGGCGAGCTATCAACTACAACCCCTGTCCTCTCTGATATGCAAAGTGCTGATCTTGATGAATTAAGGCCTGCGTTCCCACATCATTGTTTGCTATAGACCGGCTCTTTAGATAAACACTGGCGGTGTTTTTCTGAAACCTTTTCTGATGGCTTTTCAGAAGCCTTCTGCTGCGGCTCTGCACTCTGAGGTTTGTTTTATTTTCATTCCATATTTAGCATTGTGGCAACTTCCAGACCGAAATGTCCAGAAGAATGGACCAGTGACTTTTTAGCTGCTTCGTTTTTGAAGCCTGAAGAGGTTAAAAGAAGCTAAAAAAATGGAACGTATGCACAGCAAGACAGTTTGACATTTTGTGCATGTGTTCATTATTTTGGACTTTTTTTTTTAGTGCTTTTCATGGCAGGTTCCAGGGGGAATCCTTATGAAAAACATTAGATGCACCTAAAGATGCCCCGATTTATGAAATCGCATAAGGACTGTATAGTCTAAGGCCAGGGTCACACTTGCGAGAAACTTGCGCATCAATACCCGACACTGCCGCCGGCGGTTCGGACCAGAGCGTTCAGCTGCATAGAAATAAATGAAGCTGCACACTCCAGTCCCGAGTGCCGGGTGTTGAGGCGAGAGACTCAACGTGAGTTTCTCGCATTGCACTCACAAGTGTGACCGCAGCCTAAGTGTGAGAATTAGACAGTACACAGCGTTCCAAATTATTTTGCAAATTGGATTTATGTCATAAATATGTCATTTTTTTTGTTTTTCAATTAAAGTCATGTATGGTATTATGTCTTAGGGCTCATTGGTCACTGAAATCAATCTCACACACCTGTGATAATTACTTTGCTTAGTGAATTAAATGAAAACTAGGTAAGGCTACTTTCACACTAGCGTCGTACGTCGCAATGCGTCATTTTGCAGAACAAAACGCATCCTGCAAAGTTGTTTGTAGGATGCGTTTTTTCTCCATAGGCTTGTATTAGCGATGCATTGCCACACGTCGCAACCGTCGTGCGATGGTTGTGTCGTGTTGTGGCGGACCGTCGGCACCAAAAAAACGTTGCTTGTAACGTTTTTTTTTGGTGCGTTGTGTTCGCCATTTCCGACTGCACATGCGTGGCCAGAACTCCGCCCCCTCCTCCCCGCAACTCACAATGGGGCAGCGGATGCGTTGTAATAATGCATCCGCTGCCCCCGTTGTGCTGCGTTGGCACAGGATGTGTCGGCCCGACGCACTGGGACGGGCCGACGCCAACGCTAGTGTGAAAGTAGCCTAAGTAGGACATTCTGCATTGTTAAGCAGGCCACAGGTTTCAAGCTATATGGAATAGAAAAAGGATCTCTATGCTGCTGAAAAGCGTCAAATAGTGCACTGCCTTGGACAGAGTAGCAAAACATGTTATTTCAGGAAAACTCAAGCATGATGATCATACTGTGAAGCGATGTGTGGCTAATACAGAGCACAGACTGATTTGTGCAGATAAAAGCAAAATGACGAAGGTTTCTGCCAGACAAATTTATCGGATTAATAGCAGTTGCTCAAATACCATTACAAAGTGGCAAACAAGTATTTGAAGCTGGTGGTGGTGCTGCTTCTGGAGTTCCGTGAACCCATTGGTGTAGGATGTTCCAGATACTTTCAGTTGTGCATGAACCCACTATTTAGCCATCCCTAAACAGTCCCTACAAGCAAAAATGATTGCAGAGGGTCCAGACATACATGAAGCCTAATTTTACAAGAGTCTTTTTTTACTGATTGTAGCGCCGGCGTCCTTGCACAGTTCTCGCCTACCCCGGTGAGACCTACTCACTCACCACCACGGCCGCCATCCCACACTTCCTCCTCGCAGATCCCTGGACACTGTGCTTATCGTGTGCACACTCCCTGCTTCTTAAAGGTAAAGAGTGCGCTGTTCTAAAGTGTCCCAAGCTAATGACTGGGAGACACTTGTTATTTAAGGCACATCCATCTGAATGAAGGTGCCTGAGCAACATGTTAAGTCAGTTGTCTGCATGCTTGCTTGTTGTCAGGTCTCTAGTACCCGCCAGTCAGTTTACCTGTCTGCCTGTACTTGCCTTGTCTCCCTGTATTCCAGTCATGCATGCCAGCGCCTGCCTGCTTATATATCATTCAAGCCCACCTGCATATCAGTTATGCTTGCCTGCACCTGTCGAGCCAGTCTGTATACCAGCTGTACCTGCCTGCTTCTGCTGTGACAATCTGTATACCAGCCTGCACCTGCCATGCCAGTCTGTATACCAGCCGTACCTGTCTACACCTGCAGTGTTTCCTAGTATTCCTTTCGTGCCTGCCTGTACTTATCAAGTTTATCTAGTCTTAGCTGTTCCATCTGCCTGCCCCTTTGGGGGTCAGCAGCCTTGCGTTCGAGGTCTGTCTTGGAGTAACACCCGTGTCCATCTGGAGTCAAGTCTAAACCCACCATTAAGGGGCTCTAGCAAATAGTCAGGTGTTCACCTAGTCACACCCCTCCAGGCTTTACTCGGATCACGGCGCAGTTGTTGCACCACCTTCATAACACTGATGAAGGGGCCCGCGGAACCCTGGGTGGTCCAGTTAGATTGAGTAGTGGATGACCACCGTGTACGAACAAGTCACAGCAATATCTGCAAGAAGGTGACAGAGTAATATTAAAGGCAGGCAGGGCCCTTTACGGTCCCTGAAGGTGTGAAAATGACCTCGGCAAAGTATATAAAAAAGAACTGCCAGCCATAGCAAAATCATCTTCAGGTATGACTAGTCACCATCTCATGCTGCAAAGAATACCTCTGAGTCATTGGATACTAAGGGCATAAGAAGGAGAGAAACTCATGGTGTGGCCACCATCCTCTCTTGACCTCAGCCCTATCTCTTGACCTCAGCCCTATTGAGAACCTATGGAGTATCTTCAAGCAAAAGATCTATGAGGGTGGGAGGCAGTTCACATCAAAACAGCAGCTCTGTGAGGCTATTGTGTCATTCTGCAAAAAAATTCAAGCAGAAACTCTCCAAAAGCTCATAAGTTTAATGGATGCAAGAATTGTGAAGGTGATATCAAAGAAAGGGTCCTATGATAATATGTAAATGTAACCTGTTAATGCAGCAAATTCAACAAATTACCATTTTCAGTTCTTTACAACCAATAAAATGTCTGGAAACTCTGTTGTGCATTTTGAGATTTTTTTGTATTTTTGAAAACAATACTGTTATCATTGGGAGGTTTGTCCAATAAAATGTGATTTATACTCTAACGATTGGTGATTTGAACATTATACTGATTAATTTGCATCAACCATTTAGGAAAATCAGAGAAAAATAGCATTTGCATAATAATTTGGAAGGCGATTTATTGATAAATATGCACCAATGTGTCCAAGCAATCACAAGACGAGTGAATCAGCCACTTATCACATGCCAGTTCTCACTACACAATTACATGTGATCGCTATTTTGTGATTTCATGCAATTTGGCATGCATAAAATCCGAAGATAAGGTTATTAAAAACGCCTAAAACTCATCTAACTAACCCCTTCAGGCACTGTACTGCCCTTGTCTGTATAGCACAAGCAACAATTGCTTAGTGCATCGTGCAGTACTTTAAAGAGAAGTTCCGGATTTCGAAAACCTCTGTCCCCTGGCTGCAGTTTGTTTAAAAAAAAATAAGTTTTCTTTGCTCACCCTCCCCTGGTCCAGTGCTGAGCCTTCACTGCTGCTCCCTGTAGTACTGAAGTCACATTGACAGCTGATGTAAGCACAGCGGTTCTGTCCAAATTGACAACACGAGCGGCTTAGAGTCACTGAGCTCAATTATTGGCTGTCGCTGTGATATCAGCATTGCACACAAGAACATACTGGGAGCTGTGATATAGACTCATTGCCGGACCTGGGGAAGATGGATATAGCAGAGTTTGATTGTTTTGTTTTTTATTTTTTTTAAACAAACTGTAGCCAGAGGACATAGGCTTTCTGAAGTTAGTACACCCCATACATAGTACACACGTATACATACATGTGCATGGCAAACACTAATATATACATAGTACACACGAATACATACATACATGTACATGGCAAACACTAATATATAGCTCTGGCAAAAATTAAGAGACCACTGCAAAATGTTCAGTTTGTCTGATTGCCTGGGCATAGTAAATATCTGTGGATAGTTATAGCACCTCACTTCTCTTATTTTCCCATCACGCCTCTCATTTTCCCCCTCACATCTCTCATTTTCTCCCTTACACCTCTCATTTTCCCCCTCACTCCTCTTATTTTCCCCCTCACTCCTCTCATTCCCCCCTAACACTTGTCATTTCGACCTCACATCTGTCATTTTCCGATCACTCCACTATTTTCCCTCACTCCTCATTTTGCACTCACACCTTTTCATTTTCACCTCACACCCCTCATTTTCACCTCACACCTCTCATTTTCCCCTCAGTATATACATGTTTGTCATCTCCCTTATACGTAGTATACACCTGTATGTCATCTCCTGTATATAGTATATACCTGTATGTCATCTCCCCTGTAAATAGTATATACCTACTGTATGTCAGCTCCTCCTGTATATTGTACTGTGTATACCTATGTGTCATCTCCTCCTGTACTGTATATAGTATATACCTGTATGTCATCTCTTCGGTATATACTATATACCTGTATGTCATCTCATCCTATATATAGTATATACTTGTATGTCATCTCGTGTATATAGTATATACCTGTGTGTCATCTCCTGTATATAGTATATATCTGTGTATCATCTCCTGTATGTAGTATTTACCTGTATGTCATCTCCTGTATATAGTATATACCTGTGTCATCTCCCCTGTATATAGTATATACGTGTGTCATCTCCCCTGTATATAGTATATGTGTGTGTCATCTCCTCCTGTATATACTTGTATGTCATCTCCTGTATATAGTATATACCTGTGTGTCATCTCCCCTGTATATAGTATATACCTGTGTCATCTCCCCTGTATATAGTATGTACCTGTATGTCATCTCCCCTGCATATAGTATATACCAGTGTGTCATCTCCTCCTGTATATAGTATATACCTGTATGTTATCTCCTCCTGTTTATAGTATATACCTGTGTGTCATCTCCCCTGTATATAGTATATATCTGTATGTCATCTCCTGTATTAGACCGCGTTCACATGTTATTTGGTCAGTATTTTTACCTCAGTATTTGTAAGCTAAATTGGCAGCCTGATAAATCCCCAGCCAAGAGGAAGCCCTCCCCCTGGCAGTATATATTAGCTCACACATACACATAATAGACAGGTCATGTGACTGACAGGTTCCATATTTCCTATATGGTACATTTGTTGCTCTTGTAGTTTGCTTATTAATCAGATTTTAATTTTTGAAGGATAATACCAGACTTGTGTGTGTTTTAGGGCGAGTTTCATGTGTCAAGTTGTGTGTGTTGAGTTGCATGTGGCGACATGCATGTAGCGACTTTTGTGAGATGAGTTTTGTGTGGCGACATGCGTGTAGCAACTTTTTGTGTGTCGAGTTGCATGTGACAGGTTAGTTTAGCAAGTTGTGTGTAGCAAGTTTTGCGCATGGCGAGTTTTATATGTGGTGCGTTTTGAGTATGTGCAAGTTTTGTGTGAGGCAACTTTTGCATGTGTTGCAACTTTTGTGCATGTGGCAATTTTTCTGCGTGTGCAAGTTTTGCGTGTGGCGAGTTTTCCATGAGGTGAGTTTTGCACGTGTGGAGAGTTTTGCGTGAGCCTAGTTTTGCATGTGGCGAGTTTTGCGTGTGGCGAGTTTTGAGCGGCGACTTTTGTGTTTCGACTTTTATGTGGCGAGGTTAGTGTATGTGTGGTGAAATATGTGCTGAGGGTGGTATATGTGTTCAAGCACGTGGTAGTGTGAGGCGCATTTTGCGTGTGTGGTGAGTATCCCATGTCGGGGCCCCACCTTAGCAACTGTACGGTATATACTCTTTGGCGCCATCGCTCTCACTCTTTTAAGTCCCCCTTGTTCACATCTGGCAGCTGTCAATTTGCCTCCAACACTTTTCCTTTCACTTTTTCCCCATTATGTAGATAGGGGCAAATTATTTGGTGAATTGGAACACGCGGGGTTAAAATTTCGCCTCACAACATAACCTATGACGCTCTCGGGGTCCAGACGTGTGACTGTGCAAAATTTTGTGACGGTGCAGATGCCAATCCCGGACATACACACACACACACACACACACACACACACACACACACACACACACACATTCAGCTTTATATATTAGATTTTTAAGTAAAATGTAAATTGTTTTTTTTAGTCTATAAACTTCTGACAACATCTTTCCGAATTTCCAAACAACAAATTTTGTATTTTTTTTTCTGAAAAGTAGAAAAGGTCAAAACATTTTTTTAAAAAACCCATGCTTTCAGACCTCAAATAATGCAAAGAAAACAAACAAGTTCATAAGCATTTAGAGACAACAATACTAATGTTTTAACTTATGAAGAGTTCAGAAATCAATATTTTGTGGAATAACCATGATTTTTAATCACATCTTTCATGCTTCTTGGCATGCTTTCCACCAGTCTTTCACACGGCTTCTGGGTGACCTTATGCCACTCCTGGTACAAACATTTAAGCAGTTCTTCTTTGATTGATGGCTTGAGACTATCCATCTTCCGCTTGATAACATTCCAGAGGTTTTCAATGGGGTTCAGGTCTGGAGATTGGGCTGCCCATGACAGGGTTTTGATGTGGTGGTCTCTTAATTTTTGCCAGAGCTGTACATAGTATACATGTACACATACAGTGGGGCAAAAAAGTATTTAGTCAGTCAGCAATAGTGCAAGTTCCACCACTTAAAAAGATGAGAGGCGTCTGTAATTTACATCATAGGTAGACCTCAACTATGGGAGACAAACTGAGAAAAAAAAATCCAGAAAATCACATTGTCTGTTTTTTTAACATTTTATTTGCATATTATGGTGGAAAATAAGTATTTGGTCAGAAACAAAATTTCATCTCAATACTTTGTAATATATCCTTTGTTGGCAATGACAGAGGTCAAACGTTTTCTGTAAGTCTTCACAAGGTTGCCACACACTGTTGTTGGTATGTTGGCCCATTCCTCCATGCAGATCTCCTCTAGAGCAGTGATGTTTTTGGCTTTTCGCTTGGCAACACGGACTTTCAACTAACTCCAAAGGTTTTCTATAGGGTTGAGATCTGGAGACTGGCTAGGCCACTCCAGGACCTTGAAATGCTTCTTACGAAGCCACTCCTTCATTGCCCTGGCGGTGTGCTTTGGATCATTGTCATGTTGAAAGACCCAGCCACGTTTCATCTTCAATGCCCTTGCTGATGGAAGGAGGTTTGCACTCAAAATCTCACGATACATGGCCCCATTCATTCTTTCATGTACCCGGATCAGTCGTCCTGGCCCCTTTGCAGAGAAACTGCCCCAAAGCATGATGTTTCCACCACCATGCTTTGCAGTAGGTATGGTGTTTGATGGATGCAACTCAGTATTCTTTTTCCTCCAAACACGACAAGTTGTGTTTCTACCAAACAGTTCCAGTTTGGTTTCATCAGACCATAGGACATTCTCCCAAAACTCCTCTGGATCATCCAAATGCTCTCTAGCAAACTTCAGACGGGCCCGGACATGTACTGGCTTAAGCAGTGGGACACGTCTGGCACTGCAGGATCTGAGTCCATGTTGGCATAGTGTGTTACTTATGGTAGTCCTTGTTACATTGGTCCCAGCTCTCTGCAGTTCATTCACTAGGTCCCCCCGCGTGGTTCTGGGATTTTTGCTCACCGTTCTTGTGATCATTCTGACCCCACGGGGCGGGATTTTGCGTGGAGCCCCAGATCGAGGGAGATTATCAGTGGTCTTGTATGTCTTCCATTTTCTAATTATTGCTCCCACTGTTGATTTCTTCACTCCAAGCTGGTTGGCTATTGCAGATTCAGTCTTCCCAGCCTGGTGCAGGGCTACAATTTTGTTTCTGGTGTCCTTTGACAGCTCTTTGGTCTTCACCATAGTGGAGTTTGGAGTCAGACTGTTTGAGGGTGTGCACAGGTGTCTTTTTATACTGATAACAAGTTTAAACAGGTGCCATTACTACAGGTAATGAGTGGAGGAAAGAGGAGACTCTTAAAGAAGAAGTTACAGGTCTGTGAGAGAAAGAAATCTTGATTGTTTGTTTCTGACCAAATACTTATTTTCCACCATAATATGCAAAAAAAATGATAAAAAAACAGACAATGTGATTTTCTGGATTTTTTTTTCTCAGTTTGTCTCCCATAGTTGAGGTCTACCTATGATGTAAATTACAGACACCTCTCATCTTTTTAAGTGGTGGAACTTGCACTATTGCTGACTGACTAAATACTTTTTTGCCCCACTGTATATACAGTTGTGCTCAAAAGTATACATACCCCGGCAACATCTTTGCTTACTTTGCCTTTTTTCAGAAAATATGAATGATAACACCAAAACTTTTTCTCCACTCATGGTTATTGGTTGGGTGAAGCCATTTATTGGCAAACTACTGTGTTTTCTCTTTTTAAATCATAAGGACAACCCAAAACATCCAAATGACCCTGATCAAAAGTTCACATACCCTGGTGATTTTGGCCTGATAACATGCACAGAAGTTGACACAAATGGGTTTGCATGGCTACTAAAGGTAACATCCTCACCTGTGACCTGTTTGCTTCTGGGATCCAGACAGACTCTTGCATCTTTCATCCAGCCACTGACGTTTCTGGATTGTGAGTCATGGAGTGTTATCATTCATATTCTCTGAAAAAAGGCCAAGAAAGCAAAAATTCTTCCGGGGTATGTAAACTTTTGAGCACCACTGTACATAGTGCACACTTATATATACATGTACAACACACACATATATACATACATGTACATGGCACACACTTATACATACAGGTACATGGCACACACTTATATACACACATGCATGCACATGGCACACACATACCGACAATTGTATATGGCATACATTTATACATACATGTACATTACACACACTTATACACACATATACATGACGCACACACATATACAGTTGTGCTCAAAAGTTTACATACATCATTGGCTGTAAGCCATAAGCTTCAACATTAACAGAAATAAACACTTTAAATAGATCACTCTGTTTGTCATGACTCTATATGAGTTTCACTTTTTGTATTGAAGAACTGAAATAAACTTTTTGATGATGTTCGAATTTAGTGATGAGCACTTGTGTATATATATTAGTTACACACAAATTTAAGTGTATTTTATTGGGATTTTATGTGATACTAGATAGTGGCCCGATTCTAACGCATCGGGTATTCTAGAATATGCATGTCCACGTAGTATATTGTAAATAACGAAAGCTAGCACTCGACAGTTGTGAGTCACGGTGCTAGTGAACGGGTCGTAAAAGTCCCATAAACCATAGAATGAAGAAATCACTGCACTCGTATATTGAAGTTGCTTGAACAAGTGTAAAGTTTTATTCACAAGTGAAAGTTCCACGTAGTATATTGCACAGCCCATGTAGTATATTGCCTAGCCACGTAGTATATTGGCCCACGACGTAGTATATTGCCCAGTCACGTAGTATATTGCCCAGCCACGTAGTATATTGCCCAGCCACGTAGTATATTGCCCAGCCACGTAGTATATTGCCCAGTCACGTAGTATATTGCCCAGCCACGCAGTATATTGCCCAGCCATGCAGTATATCGCCCAGTCACGCAGTATATCGCCCAGCCACGTAGTATATTGCCCAGCCACGTAGTATATTGCCCAGTCATGTAGTATATTGCCCAGCCACGTAGTATATTGCCCAGCCACGTAGTATATCGCCCAGTCACGCAGTATATCGCCCAGCCACGCAGTATATCGCCCAGCAACGTAGTATATTGCCCAGTCACGTAGTATATTGCCCAGTCATGTAGTATATTGCCCAGCCACGTAGTATATTGCCCAGTCACGTAGTATATTGCCCAGCCACGTAGTATATTGCCCAGCCACGTAGTATATTGCCCAGTCACGTAGTATACAGCACAGCCACAAAGTATACAGCAGAGACACGTAGCATATTGGCCAGTCACGTAGTATATTGCCCAGCCACGTATGTAACAGGTTAAAAAATAAAAAATAAACATACTCACCTTCCGTGGGAGCTCTTGTAGTCCTCTCGCCTGTGTGCGGTGCATGCGGCAGCTGCCGGTCCCAGGGTTGGTATGAGCGCAGGACCTGTGATGACGTCGCGGTCACATGACCGTGACGTCATGGAAGGTCCTTCTTGCATACAGGGGCGGATTATCAGAGGGTCAATATGGGCGGTAGCCCAGGGCCCAGTGGTCTGGGGGGGCCCTGGGCTACCGCACAGATTGACCCTCTGATAATCATCTGTGAATGCCGGCGGCCGCCGCCGGCATTTATGTGCCCCTGCCGTACCCGGTGGGCAGAGAGAGGGGGCCCGCATCGGGCCCCTTCTCATCTGCTCACCGGGCCCCTTCCGGCGCTGCGGCGGTTTCCTATTGACGTGCGGGCGGGCGCGCGCCCGCACGTCAATAGTTAACAACAGCCGCCAGCCAATTGGAGGCTGGCGGCTGATGTCGGCCGCAGGCGCACACGTCGCCGGCGTCTGACGTCATTGTCAGTCGCCGGCGAGTGTGCTCTGTTGGAGGGAGCTCACCGCTGGAGCGCGGACAGGTGAGGAGACTTTGTTTTTTTTTGTTTTGTTTTTTTTTTATAACGGTGGACACAATGCGGGCAATGCTGGAGGACACTGGGGCAATGCTGGAGGACACTGGGGCAATGCTGGAGGACACTGGGGCAGATTGCTGGAGGAGACTGGGGCAGATTGCTGGAGGACACTGGGGCAGATTGCTGGAGGACACTAGGGCAGATGGCTGGAGGACACTGGGGCAGATGGCTGGAGGACACTGGGGCAGATGGCTGGAGGACACTGGGGCAGATGGCTGGAGGACACTGGGGCAATGCTGGAGGACACTGGGGCAGATTGCTGGAGACTGGGGCAATGCTGGAGGACACTGGGGCAGATTGCTGGAGGACACGGGCAATGCTGGAGGACACTGGGGCAATGCTGGAGGACACTGGGGCAGATGGCTGGAGGACACAGGGGCAGATGGCTGGAGGACACTGGGGCAGATTGCTGGAGGACACTGGGGCAATGCTGGAGGACACTGGGGCAGATTGCTGGAGGACACTGAGGCAGATTGCTGGAGACACTGGGGCAATGCTGGAGGACACTGGGGCAGATTGCTGGAGACACTGGGGCAGATTGCTGGAGACACTGGGGCAGATTGCTGGAGACACTGGGGGAAATGCTGGACATACTGGGGCAGATTGCTGGACACACTGGTGGTAATATTCTGGACACACTGTCTGGGGGCAATGCTGGACGCACTGGGGCAGATTGCTGGACACACTGTCTGGGGGCAATATGCTGGACACACTGGGGCAATATGCTGGACATACTGGGGCAGATTGCTGGACACACTGGGAGTAATATGCTGGACACACTGGGGCAGATTGCTGGACACACTGGGGCAGATTGCTGGACACACTGTCTGGGGGCAATGCTGGACACACTGGGGGCAATATGCTGGAGACACTGGGGCAGATTGCTGGACACTGGGGCAATATGCTGGACATACTGGGGCAGATTGCTGGACACACTGGGGGCAGGACTGGAGGAATGGGCAGAATGTAGACACGGGGCATGATTGGAGACACGGGGCAGAATGAAAGACATGGGGCAGGATTGGATCATGGGGCAGGATGGATACGATGGAGACATATGGGGCAGGATGTGGAGATCATATGGGGTAGAATGGATACTCATGAGGGCAGGATATGAGAACATATGGCTGGAGCCAGGAATGAGATAAACGGGGCCAGGATGTGGAATATTATTACCATAGGGGCTAATTAAGGGATATTATTACTGCAGTGATGTATTTATTATGTTTTTTGAGTATACTGTTTTAAATGGGGGTCGGTCCTGTTACTGTGCAGAGTGACACTATATCGCCTTTTTTTCTTAACGTGGTGTAATGTAGAAGTTGGGAAAAATTAAGTAATGTGTTCTGCAAGTGGAGCTCGAGATAACTGTGTTATTTCCTGCAGAAATGAGTCCTGGCTGGAGGAAATGATGGAGGTCTGTGCTGAATGAAAGATGAAGGACTTCACCTAGAGACGTCACTGGTGAGTCAGTGTTACCTATACACTGACACTATACACTGTATACTATATAGAGGTCCTGTGTATAGTACCACCAGTGATCTCTGTATTACCTCTTCACAGACACTGCATACTAAGTACAGATCTCCTGTGAATACTGGCACTTATGGTGATAGTATTGTGTTGTTGTTTTTTACTGATCAGTATTGTAGTATTCAGTCACTATGTGGTGGTAATATGTGGTCTGGAAATGGTGTTGTGGTATTTGTCCCTTGTATGTTCTATTTGGTCACCAAGTGGTGGTAATATGTGGTCTTGACATGGTGCGGTGGTATTTGTTCCTTGTATGTGATATTATTCGATCACTGTGGTTGTAATTTGTGGTCTGGTCATGGTGCGGTGGTATTTGTTCCTTGTATGTGATATTATTGGTCAAAATATACCTAAATTGTATTGCAGATTCTAACAAACATTTAATAGGTTACAGTAGAGTAGGGCCCGGCCATTTTTCTGGAATAATCTGGTTTGGGTATATCATGACCCCCGTCACATGACCCCGTCACATGACCGGGGGGGGGGGGGGGGCGGGGGCCCACAGTGTCTGAACAGCCCGGGGCCCTGGCTACCCTTAATCCACCCCTGCTTGCATACCATCCTTGGCCCCGGAACCTGCCGCTTGCACTGCCGAGGAGAGGACGCACGTCGGAGGGTGAGAATAACCTTTTTTTTTTTATTATTCTTACTTTTAACATTAGATCTTTTTACTATTGATGCTGCATACGCATCATCAATAGTAAAAAGTTGGTCACACAGGGTTAATAGCTTCGTAACCGGAGTGCGTTACCCCGTGCTCCGGTAACGCTGGCATTAACCCTGTGTGAAGGCTGACTGGATGACTGGAGGGGAGTATGGAGCGGGCACTGACTGACTGCGGGAGGAAGGAGCAGCCATATTGCTGCCGGACTGTGCCTGTCGCTGATTGGTCGTGGCAATGGTCGTGGGCATCTTGCCATGACCAATCAGCGACTTGGATTCCATGACAGACAGAGGCCGCGATCAATGAATATCCGTGACAGACAGACAGAAGTGACCCTTAGACAATTATATACACATATATATATATATATATATATATATATATATATATATATATATATATATAGACTGTATATGTTTTCACGAATATTTGAGCCCATGGATCCATTCTATGTCCATTTTGCAAGCTGGCGAGAAAATCTCGCTGTACGGATGCCATATGGAGGATGACATGCGCAAAGTACGCTGACACACCCTGCCTACGGATGTTCAGGGAACATTTCTGCGTATTTGGTCTGTAAAACACGGACCGTATTTCCCAGCGCTATGTGATGCCGGCCCAAGGCTGCCGTCACACTAGCAGTATTTGGTCAGTATTTTACCTCAGTATTTGGAAGTCAAAACCAGGATAAATACAGAAGTGGTGCATATGTTTATATTATACTTTTCCTCTGATTGTTCCTCTCCTGGTTTTGGCTTACAAATACTGAGGTAAAATACTGACCAAATACTGATAGTGTGATGGCAGCCTCAGGGTGAGCTTCCCTCTGGGTTAGGAGCATGGAGGCTCGTCGTCAGGACTTTCCTAGGGGTTTTGACTGTTTCGCAGAAGTTTCGATTCCTCTGAGCCTTGTGACAGCAGGAGAAAGAAAGCAGCTGACACCGCGCATGCGCAGAGCATCAGAGGCAGAAATCAGACTCCCCAGTAAACAGCGCACGGAGCCACGCCCCTCCCTTGGCCCCGCCTTAGGACGGCGAGGATACACCCCCAAATAGCCACCTCTGTTAGCGGCTCCCCGGCACCACGTGATGAGAGCAGTGACGTAAGAGGAAGAAGTCGCCATTAGAGGGAGGCGGATAGCAGAGCCAGGAGTCCTTGGCCTGTCAGAGCGGGGTCGCTGGTCAGTGCGCCTGCCGTGTGGGCCGCGCTTGGCCTTCGGTACAGGCTCCTGGGTGCCCGCGTCAGTGGAGTCCATGGCGGCTGGAGGAGCAGGAGGCGGAGCTGGGGGCAGCAAGACGTACTCGTTCAAGGTGGTGCTGCTCGGAGAGGGCTGTGTGGGCAAGACGTCGCTGGTGCTGCGCTACTGCGAGAACAAGTTCAACGACAAACACATCACCACCCTGCAGGTGCGACATCCGAGGCCACTAGTGCCAGCCGTGCTCACACGTGGGCAGAGTAGAAGGGGCTGGCACTGATGCTGTGTCTGTGCGCCCCCTGTCACTGAGTGGGGGATCGGGGGTCTCACTGCTGCACTGTCCGTGTACTGCCCATGTCATGCCTCAGCTGCTGATTGGCTGGAGCGGTCATGTGACACAGGTCATGTCATCTCTGGCACAGGCCCCTGCAGGAGGTGAGTGTTCATTATTTGTGACTGAAGCCGGACCTGTGGGCCAGTGCTCAGCCCCCTGTTACCATGCCATTGACTTGGTTTTTGGGGTGTTCTGCCCGTTACTGTCATAGGATCGGAGCGTGTGATTGTGGCCTTTCCCTGTAAGGATAGGTGTGTACGATGACATCAGCCAGTGTGGGGTATTTAACACCCCCCTCACACCTAGGCCATTATTGGGAGGGAACATTCACCTCCACCCCCTCCCAAAAATTAGCATGTAACATCCCAAACTATAAGTCTATGTGCACACGATGCAGATTTTGCTGCGGATCTGCAGCAGTTTCCCCTGAGTTTACAGTTCAATGTAAACGTATGAAACAAAAAGCTGTGCCCATGCTGCAGAAAAAAACGCGTGGAAACGCAGCGGTTTACAATCCACAGCATGTCACTTCTTTTGTGCGTTTTCCGCAGCGAATTTACAACTGCCCTTATGGAAAACCACAGTTGTAAGTCCGCAGTGAAAACCGCGGTAAATCTGCAGCCGTCTTCCACAGCGGATTTATCAAATCTGCTGGAATCCGCTGCGGAAAAATCCTCAGTGGACCCAGACTACGTGTGCACATAGCCTAAAGCTAGCTCATCACTAAGGTCTGCTGGGGAAAACCGCAGTGAAATAAACATGAGTTACTTTTTATTTCTTTTGGCTTGAAAAAGTGATCAAGATGTCACAAAATATATTAAGTTATATTTTAGCCTCCATAAACTCCCTGTCAGCGACAAAATATGTAGTTATGGGGGGGAGGGGGAACCCGGCTTTGAATGTCACTTAGTGAGCAAGTAATAAAGTGTAAATAATACGTTTGCCGTCACCATGTCCACAATTACCTAGGCTACGACAACAGCCTTTTTTTTTTTTTCTTTGTAGACTTTATTGATATCTTGTGCCCAATTATTTATATGTTGTGCACATTGGGCCACGGTCAGTATTTCTCATCAGTATTTGTAATCCCAAACCAGGAGTGGGTGATAAATACAGAAGTGGTGACGTGTTTCTATTATACCTTTCCTCTCACAATTCCTCTCCTGGTTTTGGCTTAGGCTGTCGTCACACTAGCAGTATTTGGTCAGTATTTTACATCAGTATGTGTAGCCAAAACCAGGAGTGGGTGATAAATACAGAAGTGGTGACGTGTTTCTAATATACTTTTCCTCTCCTGGTTTTGGCTTACAGATAATGACACTGAATGTGGCCTCTTATGCATCTAATGCCAGTCTATGGGAAAAATCTGCCCACAAAACTCTGTGTACTCGCACTAGAAATTGACATGTTGCTGATTTCAAATGCACCGCAGGTCGATTTACGCTGAGCAAAAAAAAACAAAACATGGCATGAGATTTCTAGGAGATTTTGATAATTCCATCCACTTTCCTGTAATTGTGACTCCTCTTGGGAACTTAGCCCTGAACTATGAAATTAGCATGTTGTACTCTCTAGTAAAATCCATTACAAACAAATTAAAACCTCACCAACCATGTTTCCCGAAAAATAATCCCTAGTATAAGTATTTTGGGCTTCTATGCCCTAGTTAGTCATTACTATAGTGTTTTGTTGTTGTGGTGGGATGGTTAATTGCCCATGGTCCTCACTCTATTAGGAGCCCACCTGCGTTTCTGTTCTGAGGTTAAAATCGCTTCAAGACCTTAGCATCTCATTAATCATACAAGCGTATGATTTAGAACAAAAATGACCCTTTCAAACTTTAAAATTAATAAATCACTTCTAACTCCCAGGCAATTGTGTGTTTAGTAATAAGTAAACCCTATTGGGGTAGGGAAAATCAATCTCCTTTTTTGTAATTTCATTTTAGACATTTGTGGTAAAACGATTTACTACACCTCTTGAAAAGTTGTGTTGCGGTGGGGTATGGTTTCCCAGAAAAGGGGATTTCCTCTCGAGTAATACTTCATGAGCGTTGCAAATAGTTTGGCAATAGAAAAATTCTGAGTTCCTCGAAAAATGACTAAGTTACCGTATACGCTTTCTAATAGATATGTACAGGAAAATGTCAACTCCTTCTGTATAGGGTCTGATTTAACAGACATATCAGAAGTTTGAGAAGTACCTTTTAGTTAGGATTTAAACAAAATCCCGAACCTTGCATTAATAGTAATGTCCATCACCATGAAAAGTCTGAGAACCTAGAGGATTTGTAAATTGACATGCCAGATTTGAATGTAAGCCTAAAACTGTAATTTTGGTCTTTCTAGGTTTTTGATGGTTTTATAAAAATATGGTGCTGCAAGGATTTCTGAGCTGGGACAGTCAGGTGCGTGTACGTAAGGTTAAGTTCACATTGCATTAAAGCAGCCTGTTAAACAGACTGCATTAACGCACGTGCCGAAATGCTAACGCAGATAGAGGTAGCAGATGCTCTATCTGCGCTAGCGGTGACGGACCCGGAAACGCTGCAGCCCGCGTCCCAGGGTCCGTCACTCAATGACGGCACATCGCTAGCGCACGCTCATTGTGGCATGTGTTGGCGATGCACCCGAAATAGTGATTAATGGCAGCGTTAAGGGACTGCGTTACACCGTGTTATGCCGCAGTGCCAGAACGCAGTATGAACCCAGCCTTACTCATGCTCCTGGCCAGAGCCTTTCTAGTTGGCGCGGCTTCGTCCCATACAGTTGTATTCAGCAAGGCTGCACCCACCGGTCTCTTTCTAGCTGGGACTTTGTATAACACATGTACTTGCCAGTCCTGGCCCAGACATCGGCGAATACCCGCAGCGTAGAGAGGGATGTTCATAAGTTTGCAGTTACATACTGATTGCGGACTTATCAGTTTAGACCGGACAATTCCTCTTAAACTTTTATCTAATTTTCTGTTTGTGTGTTTTTTTTTTTTTTTTTTTCTTTTTTGAAACCCCTTTACAACCTAAGACATATACATATGTCATGTCGTAGGTTGTATTGTACCGGTATTTGATGTGAGCTATCAAGACATCACAGCTGATCTGATCAGCTATCATGTGCCCCTAACATTCGTAGTTGGAGTCGTGATCCATCAGCGGCTGTTAACATGTTAAATGCCACTGCCAATCACTGACTGCAGTATTTAACACGAGCATGCCTGACATGCGTTCTAAACCCCGCTCAATGCTGATCTGCCATCAATGCTCTCCCATCACCTTTGTTCATAGGAAATAATGGTTTTTGCTGCAAAAAAAATTAATGCCAGAATTACGTTTTCTTTGGTCACTGTAACATTGCAATAGTATTTAATCAAAACATCGCAGCAAGAAGGGATTTTGTGGTCCAGGGATACTATGGGTAAGCACGTTACCTTTACTGTGTACTTTGTACTCATTATTGACTACATAAATTCTTTACCAGCAATGATTGCTTTTTTTTTTCTTTCTCTCATGCACTGTTGCATGTCACATGTTGTTCTCAGATCCATTATTGGATTTTGCCTTTCTTTGCATGTTTTTTTGTTTTCCCCCTTACGAAACCTTGATCTTGTACATGGTCTATGTATAATTCTAATTTTAATGAAAATAACTTTTTTTTTTTCTAAAACTTGCTATTTTTATTTAGGTTTGTGATTACTCCAGTTTTCATTCTTTCTTCATCTAAATATCTACTATATAATTGTCTAAGGGTCACCTCCGTCTGTCTGTCCTTCTGTCATGGTTATTCGTTCGCTGATTGGTCTTGCCAGCTGGCTGTCATGGCTGCCGCAACCAATCAGCGACGGAAGAAAAATGGCCGCTCCTTACTCCCCACAGTCAGTGCCTGTCGCCCGCATACTCCCCTCTGGTCACCGCTAACACAGGGTTAATGCCAGCGGTAACGGACCGCGTTATGCCGCGGGTAACGCACTCCGTTACCGCCGCTATTAACCTTGTGTGTCCCCCAACTTTTTGTATAAATCATGTTTGTTGATCAAAGCAAAAAGAATGAAGGTAAACGGTACAATCAAGTAAATCGGCAGGCTACTAGGCAGAGTTACAAGTTAATTAAGAGATGCGTTGTGACATCACCATGCATCTTGCACTTTGACATTCTGATAGATAATACTACTGATTGGGATTATAAAATAACAATAAAGAACAGCTAAAATAGTTTATAACGATTACTAATTCTCTTTATGATTATTCAGTAATCACAATGTTTATTCAGACTAAATGAGGGGAAGACAAACAAAGAAAGTAAGATAAGGAAGAGGAAGGAGGGTAGAAAAAAGAGGAGAGGATTGGGTAGGGTAATGGGGTATGTTGAGAAGAAGTGTGGCTGCCATCCCGTCCCAGCAGCCAGGGTGCGGACTGAAAAATGGTCTAGTAATAAACAATGGCGAGCTACGTAGTGCATCACGTTCTAGAAATCCAGAGATCTAAATCAGGGGTTTCCCTAAAAGCTATCCAAGGAGCCCATGTAGTATAAGTTTTGTCTACATTGCCTGGAGATTGGTTTAAGGCTACGTTCACATTAGCGTTGTGCGCCGCTGCGTCGGCGACACAACGCACGCACCAAAACGCATGCAAAAACTCTGCGTTTGCGACGCATGCGTCGTTTTTTGCCGAAATTTGGACGCAAGAAAAATGCAACTTGTTGCGTTTTCTTGGTCCGACGCTTGCGGCAAAAAAGACGCATGCGTCGCACAACGCAACAAACAAAAACGCATGCGTCCCCCATGTTAAATATAGGGGCGCATGACGCATGCGTCGCCGCTGCGTCGCCCGACGCAAACTAGCAACGCTAGTGTGAACGTAGCCTAACTGCTCCATTCTATAAATGTCATTGAGTTCTGCCACGAACTCTGCTCGCGAAGGAAATTTTTCTTGTTTCCAAAAGCGTGGGATCAGGTTCCTAACTGCAGTAAGAAAGTGTCTAAGGATGCCCCTCTTAAACCGAGAAATCGACAAATCACATAGGGACAGTAATGCTAGGCTTGCTGAGGGTTGGATCTGTGTGATAGACCTCTTGTTATGAAGTTCAAAGACTGCCAACCATAAGTCATTTGTGTCCCCAACTTTTTACTATTGACCCTGCCTATGCGGCATCAATAGTAAAAAATGTAATGTTAAAAATAATAATAAAAAAAAAACCTGCTATACTCACCCTCAGTAGTCGCTTGCGCCGGCCGCCATCGTCCGTTGCAGGTTCCGGTGGCAAAGATGGTATGGGAGAAGGACCTGCCATGACATCACGGTCATGTGAATGCGACGTCATCACAGGCCCTGCGCTAGAAAGACCTGCCATGACGTCACGGTCATGTGACCGCGACGTCATCACAGTTCCTGCGCTCATACCAAGCCTGGGACCGGAAGCTGCCGTGGACTACAAGGGGAGTATATATTAATTTTTTATTTTTTAACCTGTAACAAATCTGGCTGGGCAATATACTACCTGACTGGCCAATATACTACGTGGCTCTGTGCTGTATACTACGTGGCTGGGCAATATACGTGGCTGCAGCTGCGGATCCGCAGCAGTTTCCCATGAGTTTACAGTTCAATGTAAACCTATGGGAAACCGAAAAAGCTGTGCACATGCTGTGGAAAAAAACGTGCGGGAACGCAGCGGTTTACAATCCGCAGCATGTCACTTCTTTGTGCAGAATCGCAGCGATTCTGCACACATAGGAATGCATTGATCTGCTTACTTCCCGCATGGGGCTATGCCCACCTTGCGGGAAGTAAGCGGATCGTGTGCGGATGGTACCCAGGATGGAGAAGAGAAGACTTTCCTCCAGGCCCTGGGAACCATATTTGTGGTAAAAAAAAAAAAAAGAATTAAAATAAAAAATAATCTACTCACCTCTCAGTGCTGTACGCGGCCGTCCGTTCGCAGGTTTGCTATGCGAGCAGGGCCTGCGATGACGTCACGGTCACATGACCATGACGTCATGAAGGTCCGTCTCGCATAGCATCTTTGGAACCGGACCGCCGCATGCAGCCCCGAGGAGATTGGGACATCGGGGGGTGAGTATAACCATTTTTTAAAATTATTTTTAACATTACTATTGATGTTGCATATGCTGCATCAATAGTAAAACAAGTGCAGGAGTAACCCACAGCGGAAACCGTGATAAATCTGCAGGGATAACCGCAGCAGTTTTGCCCTGCAGATTTATCAAATCTGCTGCGGGGGAACCCGCAGAGGACCTTTCCTACGTGTGCACATAGCCTTAGCATTTAGTGAACTTGGTGGGAAAAAACAAACAATTGTGGATTTGCCATCTCACCACACTTGGATTTTAAGTTTTCCAGTACACTCCATTTGTTTTACCCTAGTGTTCAAAAGTACAACTCATCCTGCAAAAAACAAGCCCTCGCTTAGCTATATTGGCAGAAAAAAGCGGTGGCTCTGAGAAGGGAAGCATAAAACAAATGGAAAATCCCAAGATGGTGAAGGGGTTAAAATCGGTTTAAAATTCAGGCTTAATTTGTAAATGAAAACAAGCCACAAGAAAACTGATAGTCAATGAAGCAGTAAGGAATAAGACTATTTCTCTATCGCCTCTCATTTGGGAGACACAGGAACCATGGGGTGTATGCTGCTGTGAGCTCCTCCTCTGCAGTGTACACCCCACCGACTGACATTATGCATTTCAGTTTGACTTAGTGTCAGTAGGAGGTGGACACGGGTCTTTCATTAGACCCTTATCTATCTCAATGTGTGTTTGTTTTCTTTTAGGTTTTCCGGAGGAATACAGGGTGTACAGTCACATCTGTAATCCCACAATATGGACTAGGAGTACGGCGTGTACTGCCACCCCGTATCCTCATAGATCCCTCAGCAGGACCAAGATCCTGGCACACAAGCGTGCTCAGAAGTTCGGTCCTAGCTCCGTCCCCCACCCACTCGCATACCAGAGCCTGTCGGTTGGAGGAGACGAGGACGTCCATCACCAGCTCTACGGATGTCTAATACCTTCCACGTTTTAAGGTTAGTAACGGACGGTGTGGGATGTTTAGGTGAGTATCCTATCCTTTCTCTCCCCATCAATCTCTCCGGGGGGGGGGGGGGGGGGGGGGTGTCTCTGTGGATTCTCTGCTAAAAGAGCGGAGAAATATGGGCACTTCCACACTACTATCCTGCGGCCGCATCTTTACTCTATGCGGTGCCCTACAGGCAGCCGCGCAGCTGTTACTGTGGCCGCACTTTACCTGGCACAGACCCCACGCAGTATCCTGGACAACAGTCTGATTCGTTTGCGCGGCAGCCCTTGTGACCGGCCGCACTGCTTCCTCCACGGCGGCCGCACTTTTACAGGCAGTTGCACTGCCTTGCCTGTGGCCGTATCCTTGCTCCGTGCAGCGCGGCCCCCTACAGGCAGCCGCACCGTTTTCCCCGGCGGCCGTACCTTTCGGAGCTGACTCGCGGTCCTCTTCGGCGGCCGCTGGCTTCTAATTTAGGCCCCAGCTTCTCCCACGGCCTACTTCCGGCCGTGACTCCGCCCACTTCCTTTTTTCTTCGGGCGGGCTTTTCTCCCGCCCGACAGGTTTATCTCGGCGAGATCCGCCCACCGTCGCCATCTTGACCCTACTGTCCTGGCGGTTAGCCCAGCCCTTTCTCCTGTGCCGCTGTTGTCTCCCTTTTGGCGTCAGGAGCGATCTGCTCTGCCTCTTCCTAATAGCGCAGAGCCTGACGTCCTCATTCTTGGCGGTCTCCTGTCGGGCCTGCAGCACTGAACAGAAGAGTGTCTCACAAGCCCCTTCTTATGGCCGGTAGTGAAGGACTACCGTTCCGGGATAGCATCTTCAAAGCCTCCATCAGGAAAACGCTTTGCAGCCATGAGTAGCTCTGCTCTGCAGTCTGACACTCTCCTCTGCTCCCCTGTCCCTAACCTTCTGCCATTCGTCAGGGACCCGTTTGTTTGTCATGTCGAATTCTAAGGGAGGTCGCTTTCACCCTCCTACTTCTGCCTTAGTCAAACACTTTGTGTGTTCGTCTTGTAACTACAAACTTCCCTCAGGTCAGTCCTCTCCGATCTGTCAGGCCTGCAGCAACCCCGTTATGCCCACTGCCCAGGACCCACCTGCTGTTCCGCCTGAGAGCGAAGCCTCCACCCCAGCCTGGGCTTCCTCTCTGTCACAATCCGTAGCGGATCTAACTCTGGTGTCTCCAACTCTTACATCCGTGCTTGATAGGTTGCCCCTGCAGACCCCCGTAGTTGCCAGCGGGTCGCAGGAGGCTTCATCCGAGCCTTCCGTTATTGGCCGCAAAATGTCCAGACGGGAACGCCGGTCTGTCCTCCCACCTCGGCATGACTCTCGACAAGTCCCCAGCCCACTTCCCAGGCTGGACGGCCGTCTCCTCTTCTTCAGAGATGTCTGGATCTCAGTAGAGGACGCATGGATCAGGGAAGTTGTCGGGATACAAAATAAAGTTCATTTCACGATCCCAGGATTGTTTCTTTGAATCCTGATCTCCAAGAGTCCCCGCCCTAGTTCCGGGTTTCTCCGCAGCCATCGCTTCTCTCCTCAAAACCGGGGTAATCGTTCCCGTCCCAGAAAAAGAACAGTGCACAGGTTGCTATTCAAATCTTTTTGTGGTACCGAAAAAAGACGGCAAGGTTCGTTCCATTCTGGATCTCAAATTGCTGAACAAGAGAGTTCGTCTGAGACCCTTCAGGATTGAATCCTTTCGTTCAGCAATTGCTTCAATGGAGGCTCGGGAATTTCTGTGCTCCATGGACATCCAGGACTCCTACCTCCATGTTTTGATATTCCCGGGACTCCACCGATTCCTGTGTTTTGCAGCACTTCAGGAGCATTTTCAGTTTGTCGCCCTGCCGTTCGGTCTCCCAACCGCTCCCAGGGTTTTTCACGAGGATCATGGCATCTGATAGCCATCTTGAGGGTCTGGGGCCTGGTACCTTTTCCCTACCTCGACGACATCCTCATCACGGCTCTGTCGTTTTCTCAGGCTCCCGAAAGCCTGCCCATCGTCCTTGACACTCTAGCCCTTTCGGGTGGCTTGTCAACAGGAAGAAATCCTGTCTTGTCCCTTCTCAGCGCCTTGTTTTTCTGGGCATGCTCTTCGACACTCGTCAGACCAAAGTCTTCCTTCCCGAAGGCAGAGATCCATCCTTCGTCGGGAAGATCACTTACTCCATGGTCCTCTGCATCCCTCCTTCCGATCGGCCATGAAGGTTCTTGGAAGGATGGTTGCAACATTTGGAAGTGATTCCGTTTGCCCAATTTCACTCAAGACCCCTTCAGCAGGCCATCCTATCACAGTGGGACATGTCTGTCTTCTCCCTGGATCGTCCGGTTCGACTCTCTCCCCGGGTCAAGCGGTCTCTCAACTGGTGGCTGACGTCACCTCTCATCTCCCACGGCAGCTCCTTCCAGTTGACTGGCAGGTGGTGACGACTGACCGGGTGGATAAAAATCTTGATTTTTTTTAAAAAATCAAAAACAGATTTTTTTGATTTAAATCAGATTTTTTAATCAAGTTGTACACAAGCAAAACTTTGTCTTTTTGCAAATCTAATTGTTTTACACAAATAAAAATATTAAAACAGTTGATTATGAAACCTAATAATTTTTATTTGCACTATTAAACACTCAGAATTGAACTACAGAGAGTAAGTACTTTTTAACAATAGCCTATCTCTAACGTTTGAAGTAAGCAAACATCTTCAGTGAATACATCAGTCCTTTAAGCCTACTGTTTATTTAGGACTTTTAATAGGAAAACCAGTTGTCCTGCTTTAGCAGTTCCTAAGCGGTTTCGGACTGTTGTGTGCACAAAACCAAATGAAGAAAACCAATCTCTCTACTCCTGCGGATGAAGCCGATGCAGTCAGTAGCTGAGTAGCTAGATTTATTATCTTTGCTGGAAGAACAAGTGATTGCGACTTCCACCAGTCCAGTGGTTTTAGTTCATTAACGACGTTATCTGCAAACATGTATTTTTGAAATGGTGCAGATTCACACTTCAATTTCAGCACAGTTGCCACAATGTCATGGTTAGTATTGGCGAGCCACTCCATTGCATAGTTGTTTTCCGCCTCAGATAATTTTTTCCCTCTGTAGATGGGATGCAAGATATTGGCTAAATAGTGTTCTTCTTTTAATGCTTGGTCCTTGCGGTGCTGTATTGCAACCTTTACATTGTTTGAGAGGTTCAAGCGATCTAGAGAACCTTCTAAATCTTTCCAAACTTCTGTGGCATCAGCTATGGTTGCAGTATCTTTCTGCATTTTATCCAACGCAATCGATATTGGCTTTAACCTTTCCAAAAGGTCCTCGGCATTTCTCTTCACACCAAGATTTAATACTTTGCTTCGTATATTAGCATCAATTTTATCCCGATGTGTTTCGCAAATGGACAGTAATTTTGACCAGTTGTTAATAAACATTTCCAAGCAGTCAGCCAAGGTATTCCATCTAACATCTTGTGGTAGAACCAACTTCAGTCCTCCCATTTCCTTGTAGGTTGCATGTGCAAAATGATTATTGCGGAAATATTTAACAATTTCTACAACATGTTCCTTGACACCCGAAATATGCAGGTCTTTTGCCAAAAGATGCAACAAATGGGCAGAACAACCATATGTAATGACATTTGTGTCATCCTCATGTGCCAGTTCCGCTCGCATTTTTGCCACATTGCTTGCGTTATCAGTAACTAAGCTCCTTACTTTACATCCAAACTGTTCTTGGCATTGGTGAATTGAGTTCTTAGCAATTTCAAGTAAATATTCAGCAGTATGTGAATTTCCAGATGTGTCGATTGTGTCTGTAAGGTAAGTTTCACCATCTTCTGTTGTGACACAAGTGCAAATTATGGGGTCGTTGTGGATGTTGCTCCAACCATCCAAGCTCATGTTAACAACCTTGTCTTTCAAATATTTTGTACAAGCCGCTCTTTCTATGTCGTATACAGCCTGAAGATGTTTTCCTGAGACCTCAAATCTACTTGGTGGTTTGTAGCCTGGTCTAATTCCTTCGATCATTTGTACAAACAATGGGTGCTCAACTAGTCGGAAAGAAGAATTGGTTGCAAATATGAATTTAGCAATTAATTCATCAAAATGTTCTTTCTGGCTCGTCGTAGTCTTTAAGATGAATTTTTCTACACTTTGCACGCAAAGTTTTTTTTTGGGCTGCTTTGTTGAAGTTGTACCCAGATATTGATTGTCACGTGCAGCACAAGCCATATTTGACCCTGAAAGCACAGAAATTAAAAATTTAAATCGACTGCGTATTTGAAGAAATATAACGAAAATATTTTGAAACAAACTTTTTGAACAATGTAATGGTCCTCGTCCTATAAGGGCTGTCTCAAAAGTTATGCTACTCAAGTTTTCCGGTGAAGTTGCTGTAATACTGGTAACTAATATCAGAGCAACTGAAAAAAATTATGTCACAAGTTTTAAAAATGTTTTTTTTTAAAAATGGTCAATTTGGCAGACTTCAAAAGTGAATTGCAGCCTACAATAAAAAAAAAATAAGCGTATACACACTTTATTTTTACTTAAAGGACATGTGCACCTTTATTTTTTAAGGTGCAGTGTGCACATGTCCTCCCCCCGCAGCTCTCTTACCTCCGATGTCAGCGCTGCGGGGATCCGTGGCTTCGTTCTGCCCGTCCGCGAGCGCGCCTCCATTCATTTCAATGGAGCGTGCGGCCCGCTGACGTCACGCCGCTGGATCACTGCGAGTAGGCCGCAACCGGAGGACGGGAGGCGGACGGTCAAAACGAAGCCACGGATCTCAGCGCTGCGGGGATCGGAGGTAAGAGCGCTGCGGGGGAGGGAGGACATGTGCACCTTAAAAAAAATAAAGGTGCACATGTCCTTTAGCGTTAATTTTCTGTGAAATATTGCCTTAACATAAATTTAAATTCTATACTCCAGAACTACTAGTGCTAGAAATTTCTCTTTTCATAGACTTTAACCATCCCAGTAAAATGTCTGTTAAAAAAATAGGTTGTAATTGCCAGACTTACTAGTACTAGGCTCCTGGTGCATAAGAAGCTGTGGGGGTTCATTGACATTAGTTGTATCACTATCAACATCTTCATTTCCCTTCTGGTTGCAGTTTTCATAATGTGATTTCAAACGGCAAACAAGTCCTTGGATATCCTTTTGACAGTATTTGCACTTTGCTCTTGCACCTTTCTTTCCAAGATCTGCTGCTGGCATCTCAACAAAATGAACCCAAATAGGGTCTCTCTTACGACCTGCCATGGCTCACACAGATCACTTATGAAGTTTGATTGTTACTACAGCCAAGTACTGCTGACTATCCAACAAGTTTGGGCATGTCAACTGAATGGAAAAAGAAACTAAACCAAAAGTGAAACCAAGCTAGAAGTGTGGAATTAAAGGGGCAGTATGAACAAAATGTGGAGGCTATTAATAGTTTATACAATTAAGACATGCTGCTTTTAAACACCTACCTATTGCCATATAGTAAAACAAAAAAGATTTTTACTTACTTTGGGGTCCCCCCCTCACCCTGGCGTTAGATCGTTGCCCCTAGTTTCGTCCGTGTAACTATGGGCGCACATGCGCACTGCTCTCACTTCTCATTTTAATCGTGATTTATATTAAAAAAAACCTTTTGATTTAAATCAGTGATTTAAATCATGATTAAAATCATGATTTAAATCGATCCGATTTAAATAGAAAAAAATCTTTTGATTTAAATCGTGATTTAAATCATGATTTAAATCGGCGTGATTTAAATCAATCCACCCTGATCGACTGATGCCAGCCTTCTCGGCTGGGGTGCGGTGTTTTGTCACCTGACTGTTCGGGGTCGTTGGTCGGCGCAGGAGTCTTCTCTGCCGATCAACGTCCTCGAGACTCGGGCCATCTGTCTGTCCCTTTGTCACTGGGAAAGGTTTTTCAGGGGGTCTACCAATCCGAATCCAGACGGACAATGCCACGGCTGTGGCATATGTCAACCATCAGGGGGGGACTCGGAGCGCCTTGGCCGAGGTATCCAAGATCCTCCTCTGGGCAGAGGCAACGGTTCCGGTGATATCTGCGGTGCATATCACCGGCGTGGACAATTGGGCCACCGAATTCATCAGCCGCGAGGGCCTCGCGGCAGGTTAATGGTCCTTGCATTAAGAGGTCTTCTATCAGATTTATCGTCGATGGGGGAACTCCGGACGTGGACCTCACGGCGTCCCAAATGAACAGAAAGGTCCCTCATTCGTCTTCAGGTCTTGCGACCCTCTAGCAGTGGGCTTGACGCTCTGGCCATTCCTTGGTCGCAGTTCGTGCTCCCCTACCTGTTTCCACCCTTTTACCTTGATTCCCAAGCTGTTGGAAATGATCAAGGCGGAAGAGGTGCCGGTCATTCTGATCGCCCCGAATTAGCCCAGGAGATCTTGGTTAGCAGAGATCGTCATTCTTCTCGCGGACGCCCACTGGCGCCTTCCAGACAGCCCCGATCGGCTGTCTCAGGGTCCGATCTGCCACCCGAATTCAGTCGCTCAGTCTAACGGCGTGGCTGTTGAGACCGCAGTTCTAAGAGCGTCTGGCCTTTTGGGCCGGGTGATTCACACCATGATCCAGGCTAGAAAGCCTTCGTCTTCCAGGATCTACTATCATGCCTGGAAGGCTTTCTTTCGTTGGTGCGAGTCCAACCGCGTTTCACCTATTTCTTTTTCCCTTTCATTTTGGCCTTCAAGCAGGACTGGTTTCGGGCCTTGTTCTTAGTTCCCTAAGGGCCAGGTTTCTGCGCTCTCTATCCTTTCAGAAGACGTTATCTTCTCAGCCACAGGTTAAGACCTTCCTTCAAGGAGTAGCCTATGCTGTCCCTCCGTACAGGGCCTCTGTGGATTCATGGGATTTAAATCTTGTGCTGGATGTTCTGATGGGTTCCCTCATTGAGCCTCTCAGGGAGGTTTCCCTGTCAGTTCTATCTTGGAAGGTGGCCTTTCTTGTGGCCATCACTTCTATCCGCCGCGTTTCCTAGTTGGCGGCCCTTTATTGCCATCCTCCTTTCTTGGTTATCCACCAGGACAAAGTGGTCCTCAGGCTTCCTTCCTTCCCTTCCCTTCCCTCCTCAACGAGGACATTGTTCTACCTTCCTTTTGTCCAGCTCTGACTCATCCTCTGGAGCGATTGTTGAACAAGCTGGACCTCGTCAGGTCCGTGAGGATCTTCCTGGCTAGAACGTCCGCTTTCCGGAAGTTGATTCTCTTTTCGTCATTCCTGATGGCACGCGTAAAGGCCTGCCGACTTCCAAGGCGACTATTGCTCGCTGGATCAGAATGGCAACTTTGGAGGCTTACCGGGTCAAGAACAGAGTGCCCCCTCCTGGGATAAAGGCTCACTCTACCCGGGCAGTGGGCGGTACACCACAGGGCTTCCGCCCTACAGCTTTGCAAAGTGGCAACCTGGTCTTCCATCCACACGTTAGCCAAATTTTACTAGGTCCTTACCTACGCTTCGGCGGACGCCAGCCTGGGCAGAAGGATCTTGCAGGCAGCTGTGGTGAGTCCTCTGACTTGATGGAAGTCTGGTTTTTCCCACCCCAGGGACTGCTTTGGGACGTCCCATGGTTTCTGTGTGCCCCCAATGAGACGATAGAGAAAACAGGATTTTTGGTTGCTTACCGTAAAATCTGTTTCTCGGAGCCTTCATTGGGGGACACGCGGCACCCTCCCATGTTTTTCACTTTCTGTTCTGTTATATGACTGTTCTCCACGTTTACAGTTCTCATGTTTGTGGTTATGTTTCAACCTTACTGTTTTTTCTCCTACTGCTTTCTCACGAACTGAAGAGTATAATGCCAGTCGGTGGGGTGTACACTGCAGAGGATGAGCTAACTTTTTTTGTGCATAGTGTCAGCAGCATACACCCCATGGTTCCTGTGTCCCCCAGTGAAGGCTCTGAGAAACAGATTTTACAGTAAGCATCCAAAAATCCTTTTTTTTTTTTTTTCCCTCTCTTAAGTAGGAAAACCTGAGGGGACACACAAAGAAAAGGAAAAGGGTGTGAATGACCTAAAATTGACAAATCAGAGAGGAAATGCGGCACTACTGGATAAGATCCCAATCTGTAATGTAGAGGCTCTAAGAATCCGGCACTCTGAAGTGAGTATAGTGGGGAAAAAAATGACTTATCACAGTGGTCCTTATAGATATTGTGTATATATCTCGCCTTCTTTATATCTTCTCCCACTCCATGGCCTGACACGTGTGTATGTTTGATAATACACTATCTATAAGGACCCCTGAAATAAGTCTCATTTATTTCTCTTCAGAGTGCCAGATTCTTTGAGCTTCTATACAAAATTGACAAGTGTCAGAAGTAGGGCAGGAGGCCTGCTGCATAGGTAATAATGCATGTACATTATGAAACAAAGATGAAGTATGTGGATGCACACAAATACACACTAATTATAGCCAGCTGTGCCAAGTGAGTTATAGAGGGTCCAATAACCCGCAGAATTATACCAGTGATAATGGTTAACACATACCCAGCGTAGGAGCAGGACCTCCTAAGGGATGCGGCACCCCGACACGTCAGATAATTCCGATTTAGAGAATGTTCACATCACCTTTAACTCTGTTCAGTGGCTGAGTCAGTCAGGCTGACATCTGAACCCTCACAAAATGGGGTTCAGCCATATGCGCTGACAGGGCTGCTGACTATAATGATGCAGATGGAGTCAGTGTATTGTTGTGCATCATATTGGGCTGTATAAACCTAGTTGAGGCGGGCAGCAAGACATAGTCTGTCTGGCTGCCCACCTCCCCAAAACATGCATATTGCCAGAAATGATGGATGCTAGGGCACACTGTGACTTAGTCTGCATGATTATAGTCAATGGCCCTGTCTGTGTATATGCCAGATTTCCACTGAACATAGGGTAACATAGACTTGGGGGCTTTTATTTTCTCTTCTGTATGAATGTAAAAAAAAAACAAATTGCAACATGTTTAATCAGACCTCAAATTACAGTACTTCTTTTAATCTTAATAGGGGTATATCCCATTGAAAAAGCAGCAATAGCAAAATGTGCATGTGGGTGCATGGCGTGGATCCCACATTATACACAACATGGGAAAGCAGTAGCTAGATGCTTGATGACAGGTTTTTAGCTATAATCCCCTACCTCCGTAATTGCACTAGCACCTCATTGTTCTCTGTATGCATTGGCATGGCTGTAAAACAAGGGAACAGTATAATGTATTCGGAAATATAGGTCTACTGGACTACAGTATTATCAATGACTGTTTCATATTCACCTTTTTGTTGCACTTCACTTTGTAATACCGTATATTAGCAACTGACTGTCACATAAGTAGTCAGTTTATTGTACTGATGTTTATCTGATAACTAGATGGTGGCCCGATTCTAACGCATCGGGTATTCTCGAATATGCATGCCCACGTAGTGTATGTTGCCCAGCCCACGTAGTGTATGTTGCCCAGCCCACGTAGTGCATGTTGCCCAGCCCACGTAGTGCATGTTGCCCAGCCCACGTAGTGCATGTTGCCCAGCCCACGTAGTGCATGTTGCCCAGCCCACGTAGTGCATGTTGCCCAGCCCACGTAGTGCATGTTGCCCAGCCCACGTAGTGCATGTTGCCCAGCCCACGTAGTGCATGTTGCCCAGCCCACGTAGTGCATGTTGCCCAGCCCACGTAGTGCATGTTGCCCAGCCCACGTAGTGCATGTTGCCCAGCCCACGTAGTGTATACTCACCTTCCATTCGCAGCGGTCACCGCCGCATGTGCTGCGCTGTTTCCTGCAGTCGCAGCTGTCATGAATAACCGCGGCCGTCATCACTGACTGCGGCCGCAAACTTAGTCCCCGGCTTTTGGCTGCGTTAGGCCCAACAGCGCCCATGGTCCCGAGCGGCTCCGCCTTCCTCACGTGACTCTGCCCCCTTTGCAGCGCTTCTGGCTGGGCCTGTATTGGCTGGCCACGACCCGCGGCCACTAATTTAGTCCCCGGCTTTTTGCCATGGTAGCCCCAACAGCGGCCATGGTCCCTGCCGACTCCGCCCCCTCTACAGCGCATCTGGCCGGGCCTGTACGGAGTGGGCGGGGACTCGCTCTGCATACTTCCTGGTCTCCCCTGCCCTTTTGTATACGCCCACTGGCTGGCCTCGACCACTGAATATTCGGGACAGACAGACGGAAGTGCCCCTTAGACAATTATATAGCTAGATACCAGTGATGTGGTCCAGACTCCTTTATTTTTTTTTTCCTGTTCCCTCTTTGCCTCATATATAGTAATATGTATGTCTGGCTGAAATGTGATTTTTCCTATATAAGGGTATGTTCACACGTTCCTGATTTCCATCCTTTTTTTTTTTTTTTTCAGGACTGTTTTTTAAAAAACTGCAGCTCTTGGCAGAAAACGCAGGTCCTTTTTTTGGTCCTTTTTTGATCCTTTTTTTTGATCCTTTTTTTTTTTTATGCAGTTTTCTATGCAGTTAAAATGGCTGAAAATACCCTAACCAAAAAAAAATTCTTAATTTTTTTTTTTTTATTGTCCCTACCTATGGGGGTGACAAAGGGGGGGGGGGTCATTTACTATTTTTTTTTTTTTTTTTAATTTTGATCACTGAGATAGGTTATGTCTCAGTGATCAAAATGCACTTTGGAACGAATCTGCCAGCCGGCAGATTCGGCGGGCGCACTGCGCATGCGCCCGCCATTTTGCAAGATGGCGGCGCCCAGGGAGAAGACGGCCGGCCGGACGGACACCGGGACGCCGGGTAAGTATAAGGGGGGGGCATCGGAGCACTGGGGGGGGGGGGCATCGGAGCACGGGGCGGTGGGATTGGAGCACGGGGGGGCGGGATCGGAGCACGGGGGGGCAGCTACACTCCGTCCACGCACTTCCGCCCGCTTCCCCGCACTTCCTGGTGCAGCGGTTCGGCACCACAAACCACAGTAAAACCCGCAGATATTTTTTTCATCTGCGGGTTTGACCTCACAATGGAGGTCAATGGGTGCAGAACCGCTGCGGCTCCGAAAAAAGAAGTGACATGGTACTTCTTTTTTACCGCGGCTATTCAGCGCGGCTTTTTTTCCCGATTCCCGCATCATGTGCACAGTGGTTCCTGTTTTCCATAGGGTACAGTACACTGTACCCTGCATGGAAAACAGCTGCGGAACCGCAGCGGCAAAAACCCTGCGGTTCCGCTGAAAAAAAACGCACTGTGTGAACATGGCCTAAGAATCTGGTTTGTGGGCACCTTAGGCGCTCAGTTGTAGTTTGAGTTATTAGTTAGTACACTTCATGAGGATATTTATGGCGGGAATGATCCCTTTATGTTCCCAGCTGAAAGCCTTGTATGAAGATTTCTGTAAGCAGAAGTCCTAATCCACGGAGAATCCCCTCTGCATGTCGGTCACAATGCTGTCCTGCTAATAGGCATGTTACAGTGTCGGCTGGTCTCTGTCTCTCTCTCAGAATTTTTTTTAAGTGTGTGGAGTGACAAGATGGTAAACTCCAAATAACAGGAATGAACCCTGGAGCCCTCTGTTTCTATATCTATGTCCAGTATGGGCGCTTTTTTTTTTTTTCTTTTTTTTTAGGGCAGGTGGGGGGTGTTATGCATGCCTGACATTTGCTACGTATTAGCAGAACATGTGACTTTTTGCTCTAGTAAGGTGCAATGTGCAAACATTATCAAAACGTTTTTTTTTTTTTTTTTTAGAAGCCTAACACTAATATAAAATAGCATCAAGGCTCTTATGTCTGACATAACATGGTCACAATATATAGCAGGGATGTCAAACTCCAATACAAAGGGCCAAAATTCACAGCTTGAAAGTCACCGGCCACCAATGATATTTATTAAAAAGAAATGTCTACGATGGAGGACGTATTTTCCTTATCAAATATAACTTAACTTTTTCATATGGAAACTAACTTAAATATGTTGTCTCAAAAGCAAATTATATTTTAATAGATCTTTACAGGTTTTAAAATTTTGTTCTAAATAAGGGCAGTAAAAAGCATATAGCCTAAAGGCACCGTCACACTCAGCGACGCTGCAGCGATATAGACAACGAGCCGATCGCTGGAGCGTCGCTGTAGAGACGTCAAACACAGCAACTCCAGAACGATGCAGGAGCGATCCAGTGACGTAACGGCGACTCACTTATCGTTCTCGCTGGTTGTTAGCGCCATGTCAAACATTGCTGGCATCGTTGCTTTTGATGTCAAACACAACGATACACGCCGACCTGACGACCAAATAAAGTTCTGGACTTCTAGCTCCGACCAGCGATGGCACAGCGGGATCCTGATCGCTGCTGCGTGTCGAACACAACGAGATCGCTATCCAGGACGCTGCAACGTCACGGGTCGCTGTCGTTCTCGTTGTAAAGTTGCTGAGTGTGAAGGTACCCTAACTTTAAATATGTAACAAAGGATTCAAAAGCCTTGAATAATACAGATAAAGTACAGTGCAAACAAGTGGCCCAACACAATATGATGCCCCCACAGTAAATTCCTCCACGTACGTGACATGGTGACCCTACTGTACCTCCCCGACAAAGAATGACCCACCCCCATGGCAGTATGATCCTCCAACTGTAGTCCCCACACAGCCCTCCATACGATAGAATGGGCCCCACATAGTCTTCCGTACAGTATAGCATGGCCCCCACATCGTGCTCTTTCCACCAGCATTGCTTTCAACTGTGTCAACATCTAGGATGCTGATAGTTTAAATTGTGATACTGGGCTGTCGCAGGAAAAATATACTCCCCCTGCGGGCCAGATTTTGTCATGCTATATTGCCTGGGTCTAATTTCAGAAAATAGAATAAAATAGACATATATACATTTATATTTTATGATTAAAGTTTGATCTGTCTTTGTTAAACGTGTGAAGTTCTTTCCACAAAATGGTTAAAGGGAGTCAGTCGGCTCCAAAATGAATTTTCAGTGGACCGGTTACTGCTGTAGTGCTTGAGAACATAACTTGATTCATAGGTGAATGAGGAGGCTTTGGTGCACCCTTAGCATGCTCAAGAGCCTGGTGTACCATCACATACATATTAGAGCCCCTTCCCCACTTCTGATTGACAGGTCCCGCTTCCCTGAATAAGTGCGGTCACGAACATTCTTTTTCCGGTCTCTTTTCTTCTGATGCTCACTGCACTATTTCACCTGGAAGTGCAGCAGGCTGTTTCAGATTAAAACGTGTGGCCACACACACCGGCAGACGTTGCTCTGTCAATGTGCAAATAAAGGAGGCCTAAGGGTATGTGCACACGTTGCGGATCGGCAGCAGTTTTCCATGCTGTGTACGGTAACATGTAAACCGATGGGAAAACAAAAACCGCCGTGCACATGCTGCGGAAAATTCCGCGCCGAAACGCAGCGGTTTATTTTCCTCAACATGTCAATTCTTTGTGCGGAACGCAGTGTTTCTGCACCCATTGACTATACATTGATTAAGGCAAATCCGCACATCAAAAAACGCAAGACAATCCGCATTAAATCAGCAACCATTTTGGCCTGTGTTTTCTGCCAAGAGATGCAGATTCTGTGTGTAAAATTCCGCAGGCCAATCCGCAACGTGTGCACATACCCTAACATTGCACAAAACTCTTGGCCACACCAAGCGTGTGCCGAAGCATCCTCTTTCGCATATGAATTGTTTTCTCAGACATTGATCCAGTAAGAGGAAGGGCTGTGAAGTCTGTCTATTTTGGTGGAGTTGGTATAAAATGGATCGACTCCTAAAATACTAAATTGGGTACAGTAGTTCAATGCAATATGTGCTGTAAATGTTTTCAGAATTTGGGAAAGGTTTGAAATGTCCTATAATGTCTGTTCTGTTCCTCATCTTAGTGTCTTGGCTTTTAGTGGAGATGAATCTATGCTGCATTTATACTCAGTAGTGAGGCAGTGCTGTGGGGTCGGGGTAGGTACATGCTCAGTAGTGAGGCAGTGCTGTGGGGTCGGGATATGTACTGTACATGCTCAGTAGTGAGCCAGTGCTGTGGGGTCGGGGTATGTACATGCTCAGTAGTGAGGCAGTGCTGTGGGGTCGTAAGTACATGCTCAGTAGTGAGGCAGTGCTGTGGGGTCATGGTATGTACATGCTCAGTAGTGAGGCAGTGCTGTGGGGTCGTAAGTACATGCTCAGTAGTGAGGCAGTGCTGTGGGGTCGGGGTATGGACATGCTCAGTAGTGAGCCAGTGCTGTGGGGTCGGGGTATGTACATGCTCAGTAGTGAGGCAGTGCTGTGGGGTCGTAAGTACATGCTCAGTAGTGAGGCAGTGCTGTGGGGTCATGGTATGTACATGCTCAGTAGTGAGGCAGTGCTGTGGGGTCGTAAGTACATGCTCAGTAGTGAGGCAGTGCTGTGGGGTCGGGATATGTACTGTACATGCTCAGTAGTGAGCCAGTGCTGTGGGGTCGGGGTATGTACATGCTCAGTAGTGAGGCAGAGCTGTGGGGTCGGGATATGTACTGTACATGCTCAGTAGTGAGCCAGTGCTGTGGGGTCGGGGTATGTACATGCTCAGTAGTGAGGCAGAGCTGTGGTGTCAGGGTATGTACATGCTCAGTAGTGAGGCAGTTCTGTGGGGTTGGAGTATGTACATGTTCAGTAGTGAGGCAGTGCTGTGGTGTCAGGGTATGTACATGCTCAGTAGTGAGGCAGTGCTGTGGGGTCGGGGTATGTACATGTTCAGTAGTGAGGCAGTGCTGTGGGGTCGGGGTATGTACATGCTCAGTAGTGAGGCAGTGCTGTGGGGTCAGGGTATGTACATGCTCAGTAGTGAGGCAGTGCTGTTGGGTCGTAAGTACATGCTCAGTAGTGAGGCAGTGCTGTGGGGTCGGGGTATGTACATGCTCAGTAGTGAGGCAGTGCTGTGGTGTCGGGGTATGTACATGCTCAGTAGTGAGGCAGTGCTGTGGGGTCGGGGTATGTACATGCTCAGTAGTGAGGCAGTGCTGTGGGGTCGGGGTATGTACATGCTCAGTAGTGAGGCAGTGCTGTGGGGTCGGGGTATGTACATGCTCAGTAGTGAGGCAGTGCTGTGGGGTCGGGGTATGTACATGCTCAGTAGTGAGGCAGTGCTGTGGGGTCGGGGTATGTACATGCTCAGTAGTGAGGCAGTGCTGTGGGGTCGGGGTATGTACATGCTCAGTAGTGAGGCAGTGCTGTGGGGTCGGGGTATGTACATGCTCAGGAGTGAGGCAGTGCTGTGGGGTCGGGGTATGTACATGCTCAGTAGTGAGGCAGTGCTGTGGGGTCGGGGTATGTACATGCTCAGTAGTGAGGCAGTGCTGTGGGGTCGGGGTATGTACATGCTCAGTAGTGAGGCAGTTCTGTGGGGTTGGAGTATGTACATGTTCAGTAGTGAGGCAGTGCTCTGGGGTCGGGGTATGTACATGATCAGTAGTGAGGCAGTGCTGTGGGGTCGGGGTATGTACATGCCTAGTAGTGAGGGAGTGCTCTGGGGTCGGGGTATGTACATGCTCAGTAGTGAGGCAGTGCTGTGGGGTCGGGGTATGTACATGCCTAGTAGTGAGGGAGTGCTCTGGGGTCGGGGTATGTACATGCTCAGTAGTGAGGCAGTGATGTGGGGTCAGGGTATGTACATGCTCAGTAGTGAGGCAGAGCTGTGGGGTCGGGGTATGTACATGCTCAGTAGTGAGGCAGTGCTGTGGGGTCGGGGTATGTACATGCCTAGTAGTGAGGGAGTGCTCTGGGGTCGGGGTATGTACATGCTCAGTAGTGAGGCAGTGCTGTGGGGTCGGGGTATGTACATGCTCAGTAGTGAGGCAGTTCTGTGGGGTTGGAGTATGTACATGTTCAGTAGTGAGGCAGTGCTCTGGGGTCGGGGTATGTACATGATCAGTAGTGAGGCAGTGCTGTGGGGTCGGGGTATGTACATGCCTAGTAGTGAGGGAGTGCTCTGGGGTCGGGGTATGTACATGCTCAGTAGTGAGGCAGTGCTGTGGGGTCAGGGTATGTACATGCTCAGTAGTGAGGCAGTGCTGTTGGGTCGTAAGTA